>NC_084638.1:31136375-31233875 GCF_033978795.1 Nerophis ophidion | reverse complement strand
ATATACATACATACATATGTATATATATACATACATACATATGTATATATATACATACATACATATGTATATATATACATACATACATATTTATATATATACATACATACATATGTATATACATACATACATACATATGTATATACATACATACATACGTATATACATACATACATACGTATATACAGACATACATACGTATATACATACATACATACGTATATGCATACATGCATACGCATATACATACATGCATACGTATATACATGCATGCATACGTATATACATACATACGTATGTATATACATACATACATACGTATATACATACATACATACGCATATACATACATACATACATACGTATATACATACATACATACGTATTTGCATACATACATACGTATATACATGCATACATACGTATATACATGCATACATACGCATGTATATACATACATATGTATGTATGTATGTATGTATGTATATACGTATGTATGTATGTATGTATATACATACGTATGTATGTATGTATATACATGCATATGTATGTATGTATATACATACATATGCATGTATGTATGTATGTATATACATACATACATACATACATACATACGTATGTATATACATACATACGTATGTATATACATACATACGTATGTATATACATACATACGTATGTATATACATACGTATGTATATACATACATACGTATGTATATACATACATATGTATATGCATACATACGTATGTATATACATACATACGTATGCATATACATACATACGTATGTATATACATACATACGTATGTATATACATACATACGTATGTATATACATACATACGTATGTATATACATACATACGTATGTATATACATACATACATATGTATATACATACATACGTATGTATATACATACATACATATGTATGTATGTATGTATGTATGTATGTATGTATGTATATACATATGTATGTATGTATATACGTATGTATGTATATACATACATACATATGTATGTATATACATAGATACATATACATACATATGTATGTATATACATACATACGTATGTATATACATATACACACATATGTATGTATATACATACATACATACATACATATGTATATACATATGTATGTATATACATACATACATACATATGTATATATACATACATACATATGTATATATATACATACATACATATGTATATATATACATAAATACATACATATGTATATATATACATAAATACATACATATGTATATATACATACATACATACACATGTATATATATACATACATATGTATATATACATACATCTGTATGTATATACATACATATGTATATATATACATACATATGTATATGTATATACATACATACATACATATGTATATATACATACATACATATGTATATATATACATACATACATATGTATATATATACACACATACATATGTATATATACATACATACATATGTATATATATACATACATATGTATATATACATACATACATACATATGTATATATACATACATACATATGTATATATATACATACATACATATGTATATATATACATACATACATATGTATATATATACATACATACATATGAATATATATACATACATACATATGTATATATATACATACTTACATATGTATATATATACATACATATGTATATATATATACATACATACATATGTATATACATACTTACATACGTATATACATACATTCATACGTATATACATACATACATACATACATATATATGTATGTATGTACATACGTATGTATGTATATACATACATACGTATGTATGTATATACATACATACGTATGTATGTATATCCATACATACGTATGTATGTATGCATGTATGTATATACGTATGTATGTATGTATGTATGTATATATGTATGTATGTATATACGTATGTATGTATGTATATACGTATGTATGTATGTATATACGTATGTATGTATGTATGTATATACGTATGTATGTATGTATATACGTATGCATGTATGTATGTATATACGTATGTATGTATGTATATACGTATGTATGTATGTATATACGTATGTATGCATGTATATACGTATGTATGTATGTATATGCGTATGTATGCATGTATATACGTATGTATGTATGTATGTATATACGTATGTATGTATGTATATACGTATGTATGTATATACATACATATGTATGTATGTATATACGTATGTATGTATGTATATACATACATATGTATGTATATGTATCTATGTATATACATACATATGTATGTATGTATATACATACACATGTATGTATGTATATACATACATACGTATGTATGTATATCCATACATACGTATGTATGTATGCATGTATGTATATACGTATGTATGTATGTATGTATGTATGTATATATGTATGTATGTACATACGTATGTATGTATGTATATACGTATGTATGTATATACATACATATGTATGTATGTATATACGTATGTATGTATGTACATACGTATGTACATACATACATATATACATACATACATACATACATACATACGTATATACATACATGCATACATACATACGTATGTATGGATATACATACATACGTATGTATGTATATACATACATACATGTGTATGTATATACATACATACATATGTATGTATATACATAGATACATATACATACATATGTATGTATATACATACATACATACGTATATACATACATACATATGTATGTATATACATACATACGTATATACATACATACATACGTATATACATACATATGTATGTATATGTATCTATGTATATACATACATATGTATGTATATGTATGTATGTATATACATACATACGTATGTATGGATATACATACATACGTATGTATGTATATACATACATACATACATACGTATATACATACATACGTATGTATGTATATACATACATACATACATACGTATATACATACATACATACATACGTATATACATACATACATATGTATGTATATACATACATACGTATATACATACATACATACATACGTATATACATACATACATACGTATATACATGCATACATACGCATATACATACATACATACGTATATACATGCATACATACGTATATACATGCATACATACGTATATACATACATACATACGTATATACATACATACATGCATACGTATATACATACATACATACGTATATACATACATACATACGTATATACATACATACGTATATACATACATACATACGTATATACATACATACATACGTATATACATACATACATACGTATGTACATACATACATACATACATACATACATACGTATATACATACATGCATACATACATACGTATGTATGGATATACATACATACGTATGTATGTATATACATACATACGTATGTATGTATATACATACATACGTATGTATGTATATACATACATACGTATGTATGTATATACGTATATACATATGTATGTATGTATGTATATACATACATACATACGTATATACATACATACATACGTATATACATACATACATACGTATGTATATACATACATACGTATATACATACATACATACGTATATGCATACATACATACGTATATACATGCATACATACGCATATACATACATACATACGTATATACATGCATACATACGTATATACATACATACATACGTATATGCATACATACATACGTATATACATACATACATGCATACGTATATACATACATACATGCATACGTATATACATACATACATGCGTATATACATACATACATACATACATACGTATATACATACATACATACATACGTATGTACATACATACATCGATAGCTACATACATACATACATACGTATATACATACATGCATACATACATACGTATGTATGGATATACATACATATATATGTATATACATACATACGTATGTATGTATATACGTATATACATATGTATGTATGTATGTATATACATACATACATACGTATGTATATACATACATACATATACATACATATGTATATACATACATACGTACATATGTATATACATACATACATACGTATGTATATACATACATACATACGTATGTATATACATACATACATACATATGTATATACATACATACATATATACATACATACGTATGTATGTATATACGTATATACATATGTATGTATGTATGTATGTATGTATATACATACATACATACGTATGTATATACATACATACATATGTATGTATATTCATACATACATACATATGTATATGCGTATATACATACATACGTATGTATGTATATACGTATATACATACATACGTATGTATGTATGTATGTACATACGTATGTATGTATGTATATACATACGTATGTATGTATGTATATACATATGTATGTATATGTATGTATGTATATACATACATACATATGTATGTATATACATACATACATACATATGTATATACATACATACGTATGTATATATATACATACATACATATGTATATATACATACATACATATGTATACATACATACATATGTATATATATATACATACATACATATGTATATATATACATACATACATATGTATATATACATACATACATATGTATATATACATACATACATATGTATATATACATACATACATATGTGTATATATACATACATACATATGTATATATACATACATACATATGTATATATACATACATATGTATATATATATGCATATGTATATATATACATACATATGTATATATATACATACATATGTATATATATACATACATACATATATACATACATACATATGTATATATACATACATACATACATATATACATACATACATACATACATACATACATATGTATATAAATACATACATATGTATATACATACATACATATGTATATACATATGTATATACATACATACATATGTATATACATACATACGTATATACATACATACATACATACGTATATACATACATACATACGTATATACATACATACGTATATACATACATACGTATATACATACATACATAGGTATATACATACATACATACATACATAGGTATATACATACATACATACATAGGTATATACATACATACATACATACATACATAGGTATATACATACATACATACATACATACATACATAGGTATATACATACATACATACATAGGTATATACATACATACATACATAGGTATATACATACATACATACATAGGTATATACATACATACATACATACATATGTATCTATGTATATACATACATACGTATGTATGTATATACATACATACGTATATACATACATACATATGTATGTATATACATAGATACATATACATACAAAGGTATGTATATACATACATACATACATATGTATGTATATACATACATACATACATATGTATGTATATACATACATACATATGTATGTATATACATACATACATATGTATGTATATACATACATACATACATACATATGTATGTATATACACACATACATATGTATGTATATACATATGTATGTATATACATATATACATACATATGTATGTATATACATACATACATACATATGTATATACATACATACATATGTATGTATGTATATACATACATATGTATGTATATACATACGTATGTATATACATACATATGTATGTATATACATTCATACGTATGTATGTATATACATACATATATATGTATATACATATGTATGTATGTATATACATACATATATATGTATATACATATGTATGTATGTATATACATACATACATATGTATGTATGTATGTATATACATACATATGCATGTATGTATGTATATACATACATATGTATGTATGTATGTATGTATGTATATACATACATATGTATGTATGTATATACATACATATGTATGTATGTATGTATATACATACATATGTATGTATATACATACATATGTATGTATGTATATACATACATATGTATGTATATACATACATACGTATGTATGTATATACATACATACATACATACATACATACATACATATGTATATACATACGTACATACATACATATGTATATACATACATATGTATGTATGTATATACATACATATGTATGTATGTACATACATACATATGTATGTATGTATATACATACATATGTATGTATGTACATACATATGTATGTATATACATACATACATATACATACATATGTATGTATATACATACATACATATGTATGAATGTATATACATACATATGTATGTATGTATACACATACATATGTATGTATGTATGTATATACATACATACATATGTATATACATACGTATGTATGTATATACATATGTATGTATGTATGTATATACATACATATGTATGTATATACATACATATGTATGTATATACATACATACATACATATGTATGTATGTATATACATACATACATAAGTATAGACGCTCATCTTCAGAGTTGTGACGTGAGAAAGGTGTTCACGACACCACCCATAACTTGTCGCGTTATGTAGCTGACTGACTGACTAACTGACTAACACCTGGCGATCGCACAACCTCCTCAAGTCTGGTAAAAAATGGACTAACCCTGTGTTTGTATGACATTAATAATAATCCAAATAGTAGTAACGAAAGGAAAAAATGAAAGACAAACTAAAAATGTATGTATGTATATACATACATACGTATATACATACATACATATGTATGTATATACATACATACATATGTATGTATATACATAGATACATATACATACAAAGGTATGTATATACATACATACATACATATGTATGTATATACATACATACATACATATGTATGTATATACATACATACATATGTATGTATATACATACATACATATGTATGTATATACATATGTATGTATATACATACATACATATGTATGTATATACATACATACATATGTATATACATACGTATGTATGTATATACATACGTATGTATATACATACATATGTATGTATATACATACGTATGGATATACATACATATGTATGTATATACATTCATACGTATGTATGTATATACATACATATGTATGTATATACATATGTATGTATGTATATACATACATACATATGTATGTATGTATGTATGTATGTATGTATGTATGTATGTATGTATGTATGTATGTATGTATATACATACATATGCATGTATGTATGTATATACATACATATGTATATACATACATATGCATGTATGTATGTATATACATACATATGTATGTATGTATGTATATACATACATATGTATGTATATACATACATATGTATGTATGTATATACATACATATGTATGTATATGCATACATACGTATGTATGTATATACATACATACATACATACATATGTATATACATACATATGTATGTATGTATATACATACATATGTATGTATGTATGTATATACATACATATGTATGTATGTATGTATGTATATACATACATATGTATGTATGTATATACATGGATACATATACATACATATGTATGTATATACATACATACATATGTATGTATGTATATACATACATATGTATGTATGTATACACATATGTATGTATGTATGTATATACATACATATGTATGTATATACATACATATGTATGTATATACATACATACATACATATGTATGTATGTATATACATACATACATAAGTATAGACGCTCATCTTCAGAGTTGTGACGTGAGAAAGGTGTTCACGACACCACCCATAACTTGTCGAGTTATGTAGCTGACTGACTGACTAACTGACTAACACCTGGCGATCGCACAACCTCCTCAAGTCTGGTAAAAGATGGACTAACCCTGTGTTTGTATGACATTAATAATAATCCAAATAGTAGTAACGAAAGGAAAAAATGAAAGACAAACTAAAAATGTATGTATGTATATACATACATACGTATATACATACATACATATGTATGTATATACATACATACATATGTATGTATATACATAGATACATATACATACAAAGGTATGTATATACATACATACATACATATGTATGTATATACATACATACATACATATGTATGTATATACATACATACATATGTATGTATATACATACATACGTATGTATGTATATACATATGTATGTATATACATACATACATATGTATGTATATACATACATACATATGTATATACATACGTATGTATGTATATACATACGTATGTATATACATACATATGTATGTATATACATACGTATGGATATACATACATATGTATGTATATACATTCATACGTATGTATGTATATACATACATATGTATGTATATACATATGTATGTATGTATAAACATACATACATATGTATGTATGTATATACATACATACATATGTATGTATGTATGTATGTATGTATATACATACATATGCATGTATGTATGTATATACATACATATGTATGTATGTATGTATATACATACATATGTATGTATATGCATACATACGTATGTATGTATATACATACATATGTATGTATGTATATACATACATATGTATGTATGTATGTATATACATACATATGTATGTATATACATACATATGTATGTATGTATGTATATACATACATATGTATGTATATACATACATATGTATGTATGTATGTATGTATATACATACATATGTATGTATGTATATACATGGATACATATACATACATATGTATGTATATACATACATACATATGTATGTATGTATATACATACATATGTATGTATGTATACACATATGTATGTATGTATGTATATACATACATATGTATGTATATACATACATACATACATATGTATGTATGTATATACATACATACATAAGTATAGACGCTCATCTTCAGAGTTGTGACGTGAGAAAGGTGTTCACGACACCACCCATAACTTGTCGAGTTATGTAGCTGACTGACTGACTAACTGACTAACACCTGGCGATCGCACAACCTCCTCAAGTCTGGTAAAAGATGGACTAACCCTGTGTTTGTATGACATTAATAATAATCCAAATAGTAGTAACGAAAGGAAAAAATGAAAGACAAACTAAAAGCGACAGTCCTACCTTTTGTGTGACTTTTCTCCAGTTCATTTTGAAGATGAGGATGAAAGACGTCTCGAGACAAACGCACGTCAGGAGACCGTGCCACAGGCCTAGCAGCTACAAAAAAAACATTTTTTAACATCATATTTTGTTAATTAAATGCAACACCATAGAGTTAAACTCTCTGGACATATATATTCTTGTCTTTTTCACAGGAAGATTTTTTTTAAAGCGCACCAAATATCCTGGGGCGGGCAGCAAACATGAGGGCAGGCCGATGAAGTAGTAGCCCACCAGGTTGGACATGATCTTCTGCATTCCACAGCCCACCAGGATTCCCGAGCAGATGCACTGAGCGACAGAAGAACAGAAACACGTTTTAGCCGACAGTACGTTGGAACAAGGCTTGTTTACTGTAAACCACTCGTATGGTCTTGGGCAGTGCAGTTGTTGCTCTGTTCTAAAATGTGCTTTGAGTTATTAAAAAGTAAAGATTAAGTTGCAAACATTTTTATTGACTTACAGTATAGGACACAAAATTTTTGCGCACTATATATTCTTGGATACAACAAAGAATGTACCATATACAGGTGCTGGTCATATTATTAGAATATCATGAAAAAGTTGATTTATTTCATTAATTCCATTTAGAAAGTCAAACTTGTAGAATGTATACATTTATTCCAAACAGACTGATACATTTCAAGTGTTTTTTGCCAAAAAAGAGATGATTATAGCTGACAACCAATGAAAACCCTAAATTCTACATCTCAGAAAATTAAAATATGGTGAAAAGGTCAGATATTGAAGACACCTGGTGCCACACTCTAATTAGCTAACTAACTCAAAACACCTGGAAAAGCCTTTAATTGGTCTCTTGTTTTGATTCTGTATGACACACAATCATGGGGAAGACTGCTGACTTGACAACTGTCCAAAAGATGACCATTGATACTTTAAAGAAGGAGGGCAAGACACAAAAGGTCATTGCCAAAGAGGTTGGATGTTCCCAGAGCTCTGTGTCCAAGCACATTAATAGAGAGGCCAAGGGAAGAAAAAGATGTGGTAGAAAAAAGTGTACAAGCAAAAGGGATAACCGCGCCCTGGAGAGGATTGTCAAACAAAACCGATTCAAAAATGTGGGGGAGATCCACAAAGAGTGGACTGCAGCTGGAGTCATTGCTTCAAGAACCACCACGCACCGACGTATGCAAGATATGGGCTTCAGCTGTCGCATTCCTTGTGTAAAGCCACTCTTGAATAAGAGACAACATCAAAAGCGTCTCGCCTGGGCTCAAGACAAAAAGGACTGGACTGCTGCTGAGTGGTCCAAAGTTATGTTTTCAGATGAAAGAATATGTTGTATCTCCTTTAGAAATCAAGGTCCCAGAGTCTGGAGGAAGACAGGAGAGGCACAGAATCCACATTGCCTGAAGTCCAGTGTCAAATTTCCACAATCGGTAATGGTCTGGGGTGCCATGTCATCTGCTGGTGTTGGTCCACTGTGTTTCCTGAGGTCTAGGGTCAATGCAGCAGTCTACCAGGAAGTTTTAGAACACTTTATGCTGCCTGCCGCGGACCAATTTTATGGAGGTGAAGATTTCATTTTCCAACATGACTTGGCACCTGCACACAGTGCCAAATCTATCCCTGTTCTTGATTGGCCTGCAAACTCACCTGACCTTAACCCCAGAGAAAACCTATGGGGTATTGTGAAGCGCGAGATGCCAGACCCAACAATGCTGAAGAGCTGAAGGCCACTATTAAAGCAACCTGAGCTCTCATAACACCTGAGGAGTGCAACAGACTGGTGGACTCCACGCCACGCCGTATTGCTGCAGCAATTCAGGCAAAAGGAGCTGCAACTAAGTATTGATTGCCGTACATGCTGAAACTTTCCATGTTCATACTTTTCAGTTGGCCCACATTTCTAAAAAATATCTTTTGGTACTAGTCTTAACTTAAATTCTAATTTTCTGAGATACTGAATTTGGGATTTTCAGTAATTGTCAGTACTAATCATCAGAATTTAAAGAAATAAACATTTCGAATCTTTCACTATGTGTGTAATGAATTGATATAATATGTAAGTTTCACGTTCTGAATATAATTACTGAAATAAATCAACTTTTTCATGATATTCTAATAATATAAACGAACAGCACCTGTAATATACAAAATATTATGTATACATTTTTTACATATAGATATATATACCATCAATATACAAATACATATATAATAATATATTATTCAATACAGTCAAAGCATGGGCTACACTATCAATATACTAACAATTGTTGATGCATTCAAAGAATAAGAATGTATACATCATCAAAATAAAGACAAACCATTAAAGAATGTGGTGTATACACTGTCAATATACTAATGTACAAAGAATGTGCAGTATACCATTTGATACATCAAAGAATGTATTTCTTCAATATATAAATATAACATTTGAATATACCATTTGCTACACTAAAGAATGTGCCATATATACCATCAAAATATGACTGACTGATTTGATACCATCAAAGAATGGACTGTATATACCGGCAAAATATGACTACACCAATCAAATAATGTACTGTATATACCAGCAAAATATGAACATTTGAATATACCATTTGATACATTAAAGAATGTGCCATATATACCATCAAAATATGACTATACCATTTGATACCATCAAAGAATGTACTGTATATACCAGCAAAATATGACTATACCAATCAAAGAATGTACTCTTGTATATACCATCAAAATATGAATATATAGTTTGATACAATCGAAGAATGTACTTTATATGTAAAAGACCATACTGTATATACCATCAACTTACTAATATAATTGTTCATACCTTCAAAGAGTGTACCATAAATACCATCAAAACACAGACAAACCATCAAAGAATGTGCTGTATATACCGTCAAATGTGCGGTATATTATACCATTTGGGAGGTAGGGGAATTTATTTTTAATTATTATTTTTGTTTTTTTGTCATGAAAAAGGGAGGTTTTTTGGGTTGGTGCACTAATATTGGCAAAATAAGTGTATCTTGTGTTTTTTATGTTGATTTAATTATACCATTTCATCAAAGAATGTGTCATTTATACCATCAAAATATGATTATACCCTTTGATACCATCAGAGAATGTATTGTATATACCGGCAAAATATGACTATACCAATCAAATAATGTACTGTATAAACCAGCAAAATATGAACATTTGAATATACCATTTGATACATTATAGAACGTGCCATATATACCATTAAAATATGACTATACCATTTGATACCATCAAAGAACGTACTGTATGTACCAGCAGAATATGACTATACCAATCAAAGGATGTGTTATATATACCATCAAAATCAATCAATCAATTTATTTATATAGCCCTAAATCACAAGTGTCTCAAAGGGCTGCACAAGCCACAACGACATCCTCCGTTCAAATCCCAGATCAGGGCAAGGAAAAACTCAACCCAGTGGGATCACAATGAGAAACGTTGGAGAGGACAGCAGATGTGGATCCTACATAATATTGTGAAAATATGAATATATAGTTTGATACAATCGAAGAATGTACTGTGTATGTAAAAGACCATACTGTATATACCAACTTACTAATATAATTGTTCATACCTTCAATGAGTGTACCATATATACCATCAAAATACAGACAAACCATCAAAGAACGTGCTGTATATACCGTCAATATACTTATGTACAAAGAATGTGTGGTATATCATCCCATTTGATACATCAAAAAATGTGCCATATCATCAAAATATGAACATTTGAATATACCATTTGATACATTCAAGAATGTGCCATATATACCATCAAAACATGAATGTACAGTATATACCAAAGAATGTACTGTATATACCAGCAAAATATGACTATACCATTTTATACCAATTTTATTTTATACCAATCAAAGAATGATCTGTATATGAACCATATGAATATATAGTTTGATCAAAGAATGTACTATATATACCATCAATATACAAATATGTAAAAGACCACTCTATTTTACATACCATCAATATATTAATAAAATATTTCATACATTCAAAGAATAGGAATGTAAATACCATCAAAATACAGACAAACCATCAAAGAATGTGCTGTCAATATACTAATGTACAAAGAATGTGTGGTAAATTATACCATTTGATACATCAAAGAATGTGCCATATATACCATCAAAATATGACTATACCATTTGATACCATCAAAGAATGTACTGTATATACCGGCAAAGTATGACTATACCAATCAAATGTACTGTATAAACCAGCAAAATATGAACATTTGAATATACCATTTGATACATTAAAGAATGTGCCATATATACCATCAAAATATGACTATACCATTTGATACCATCAAAGAACATACTGTATATACCAGCAGAATATGACTATACCAATCAAAGAATTTATTATATATACCATCAAAATATGAATATATAGTTTTATACAATCGAAGAATGTACTGTATATATAAAAGACCATACTGTATATACCATCAACTTACTAATATAATTGTTCATACATTCAAAGAATGTACCATATATACCATCAAAATACAGACAAACCATCAAAGAATGTGCTGTATATACCGTCAATATTCTGTGTATCTCAAAGAATGTACTGTATATACCAGCAAAATATGACTCTACCATTTTATACCAATCAAATAATGTACTGTATATACCATCAACATATGAATATAGAGTTTGATCAAAGAATGTACTGTATATACCATCAATATACAAATATGACTTTGGCAGCAGCATGGTAGCAGGCTGAGTGTGTCGCGTCTCGCTCCTTCATTAACCTAATTAACCTAAAATCTGCCGATACTAACTCTCTCCTAACAACACATTAAACCAATAAGTACGCTGTTTGCACATACTTATTCGCCGATTCCTCTAAAAATGCCGAAAACAAGAGGAAATCAGACTGATCCGGAACCCGAACTGTCTATGGTGTCTTTGTCCACTTTGCTCGAGTCCCATCGGGAATCTCTATCCAAAGATTTTAAAACTTCACTTGCAGCTATAGAGAGCAAACTGGATGACGTACAAGCCACAGTGTCTGCGAACTCTGCCAAACTCCAAAATCTTGAGATTACGGCAAATGACCTGGAGAACCGCGCGCAATCTCTGGAAACATCCATTACAGCACTAGCAGGCAAAATTACCAAGCTGGCAGCAAAAGTGTTAGACCTTGAGTCCCACAGCCGCCGCAATAACGTCAGAATAATTGGCTTACCTGAATCCATTGAGGGTCCACAACCTGCTGCCTTCTTCTCCAACATGCTGGTGGAAGTCTTCAGCGACATCCTGCACTCCCCACCTGAATGCGAGCATGCCCACAGGTCCCTCACTCCCAAACCTCCAGCAGGCCAGCGACCGAGACCGGTTATCATCCAGCTCCTCAGGTTCCAGGAAAAGGATGCGATTATCCGGGAAGCCCGGTCCAATAGAGGAAAGCTGAAGATCCGTGGTCACTCGATCTTGGTCTTTGAGGATTATCCACCCGAAGTTGTCGACCAGCGATGTCATGTCGAAGCTCTTCAAGCTAGGTCTCAGACCTGCCCTGTGCTACCCGGCCAAACTTTCCATCATGGTGGGCACCATCTTTATGCAGCATCTTTCGTCTTTGAAGACATTGTCTGTGTGAACATATTGATTCAATCCAACTTTGTGTTATCTGATTGTGAGTCATTAAAATTGTCGCAAAAAACTCTCTATTGTTCACAAGATTCTGACTTTTCGACCACATAAAATTGGCGTCCCCGTACGGGCCACCACATAAAATTGGCTAACAGGATGAGGCCCCGGGTTAAATCCCCGACATTTGTACTACAGTAGTTTTTCAGTACATTCAACAATACCACGACAATAATGTGACATTTTCTTATCATTCCACCCCGACGAGATATTATGCCATTAAATGTTGCACACAAAAAAAAGAAAATACGAGAAGGCAAATGTGTTCAAAGTGGGGCCCCCTGGGAGTCATTTTCAGAAGACATCTTGTTTTTTATTTATTATGGTAAAAATAAAATGGATTATGAATGAAATATATTTTTAGATATTGCACTAATTTGCTTAGTCAGCTATAATACAAAGCTTTAAACACTTCTAGGATTGCTGTTAGCATCTTCAATGTACAAAATGTATCTGGCTGGCTGGAAAAAATATATATTTAAAAAAATATACAGCCGATACGATTGGAACCGATACGGTACCAATGATCAATACTATTACCTTCAGTACTTTGAGGTAATAAATTTAATATTTAATGTAACTTTACCAGAGAGCTGGTAATAATTGTGCTGTCCAGTTATATTTTGTTTTGTTTACACTTCTAAGTATCCAAAATCTTGCACGTTATGATAGTTAGCGTGCACGCCATCCCCCCCAAAAAATCTGTCTGGAGCCGCAAAAATATAAACGCCTTATACAAGTGTTATAATGAAGGAAACACATCATGTAAGTGTCTACATTAGCTATATAAGATTTTAAAAGTCTTATATGAGTGTTAAATGAAGACAACACATGATGTGTCTATATTAGCCTACTATCAAAATGACTTTAAAAGTCTTATATAAGTGTTGTAATTAAGACAACACATGATGTGTCTATATTAGCTATATTACCATACTATCAAAATTACTTTAAAAGTCTTATACGTTATAATGAAGACAACACATATTAGCCTACTATCAAAATTACTTCAAAAGTCTTTAAGAGTGTTAAAATGAAGGCAACACATGATGTAAGTGTCTATATTAGCCTACTATCAAAATTACTTTAAAAGTCTTATATGAATGTTATAATGAAGGCAACACATGATGTAAGTGTTTATATTAGCCTACTATCAAAATGACTTTAAAAGTCTTATATGAATGTTATAATGAAGACAACACATGATGTAAGTGTCTATATTAGCCTACTATCAAAATGACTTTAAAAGTCTTATATGAGTGTTATAATGAAGAAAACACATGATGTGTCTATATTAGCCTACTATCAAAATGACTTTAAAAGTCTTATATGAGTGTTATAATGAAGAAAACACATGATGTGTCTATATTAGCCTACTATCAAAATGACTTTAAAAGTCTTATAAAAGTGTTACAATGAAGAAAACGCTGATGGAAGTGTCTATATTAGCCTACTATCAAAATTACTTTAAAAGTCTTATATAAAAACTTATATAAGACTTTTAAAGTAATTTTGATAGTATAATGAAGGCAACATTATAACAGCATGTCTATTTTAGCCTACTATCAAAATTACTTCAAAAGTCTTATATGAGTGTTAAAATGAAGACAACACATGATATTAGCCTACTATCAAAATTATTTCAAAAGTCTTATATGAGTGTTAAAATTAAGACAACACATGAGGTAAGTGTCTATATTAGCCTACTATCAAAATTACTTCAAAAGTATCATATTAGTGTTAAAATGAAAACAACACATGATGTAAGTGTCTACATTAGCCTACTATCTAAATTACTTCAAAAGTCTTATATGAGTGTTATAATGAAGGCAACACATAACGTAAGTGTCTATATTAGCCTACTATCAAAATTGGCCTACTATGAAAATGACTTTAAAAGTCTTATATAAACACTTATATAAGACTTTTAAAGTAATTTTGATAGTATAATGAAGGCAACATTATAACAGCATGTCTATTTTAGCCTACTGTCAAATTTACTTCAAAAGTCTTATATGAGTGTTAAAATGAAGACAACACATGATGTGTCGATATTTGCCTACTATCAAAATGACTTCAAAAGTCTTATATGAGTGTTAAAATGAAGACAACACATGATGTAAGTGTTTATATTTGCCTACTATCAAAATGACTTCAAAAGTCTTATATGAGTGTTAAAATGAAGACAACACATGATGTAAGTGTTTATATTAGCCTACTATCAAAATGACTTTAAAAGTCTTATATGAGTGTTAAAATGAAGACAACACATGATGTAAGTTTCTGTATTAGCCTACTATCAAAATTACTTCAAAAGTCTTATATGAGTCTTATAATGAAGAAAACACATGATGTGTCTATATTAGCCTACTATCAAAATGACTTTAAAAGTCTTATAAAAGTGTTACAATGAAGAAAACGCTGATGGAAGCGTCTATATTGGCCTACTATCAAAATTACTTTAAAAGTCTTATATAAACACTTATATAAGACTTTTAAAGTAATTTTGATAGTATAATGAAGGCAACATTATAACAGCATGTCTATTTTAGCCTACTATCAAAATGACTTCAAAAGTCTTATATGAGTGTTGAAATGAAGGCAACACATGATGTCAGTGTCTATATAAGCCTACTATCAAAATGACTTCAAAAGTCTTATATGAGTGTTGAAATGAAGGCAACACATGATGTAAGTGTCTATATAAGCCTACTATCAAAATGACTTCAAAAGTCTTATATGAGTGTTGAAATGAAGGCAACACATGATGTAAGTGTCTATATAAGCCTACTATCAAAATTACTTCAAAAGTCTTATATGAGTGTTAAAATGAAGACACATGCAAATTTGAATAAATACACAGAGGACTTGAGAAGGAACTCTCCTGACGGAATAAATAAAGTACTATCTAATCTAATTAGCTATAATAGCCTACTTTCCAAATTACTTTAAAAAGTCTTATACAACTTATATAACACGTGATGTGTCTAGATTAGCTATAATAGCCTACTATCAAAATGTCGCAGCAAGACGTAAATCTTTGTTGACAGAAATGTTGAAATGTAATATTTACTCCACACATTTCTACAACATTGAAAAACATTAGTAAAACTTCTCAGGGGGTGATATAAATCTTGGAAATTACTGACTTAGAATGCCCAAAAAGGTATAGATGTGTGTGCCCAAGTTAAAGGAAACGGCAGGCTGTCTTCTTCTAAAGGATTTGTTACAATCTTTGGCAATCTGGGTGATGTTTGCTGTGGTCTGGAACACGGCACACAAACAACTATCAGAAATGCAAATATGAATAAATACAGAGGACTTCAGTAAAGGAAATTAAATGACCTCAAAATATACAAACGAGGCATAATGATGCCTAAATAGCATGTTAGCATCGATTAGCACTGACTAAATATGGCTGATTAGTACTTCACACAAGTCAATAACATCGACAAAGCTCACCATAGTGCATTCACGCGCAGCATAAAACGTTTGGTGGACAAAATGAGACAAAGAAAGCGTGGCATGAAACACGTCTTACTGTGGCAGCGTAGGAGAAAGCTGTACATGTAAAACTATGGCGAGTTCAAGGACTGCCTAATTAGTAGGACAAAACGGCGCTTTAAGCATGAACACAAACATAATAAACAGTGGGCTTTCTAACAAAAGGAACATTTGTGTCATATTTATCCTACAGAAACTGTATTAAAAAATTTTATAAAATTGTTCCCCCCATCTTTTTCGATTTTCATACATTTTGGAAAACGCTGCAGGGAGCCACTAGGGCAGCGCGAGAGCCGCAGGTTGCCGACCCCCGTCCTAATAGGTACTTAATTTAAGACTTTTAGAATTACCAACCAAAGTACTACCAAGTATTGATATATTGTTAAAGTTAAAATACCGATGAAATTATTCTCTGCATTTGACCCTTGATCCCCCCCATATAAAAAATAAAGGAGTACCATATTTCAACTCTTTTGTGAATGTGACGTCCAGTTGCAGCTCAAACACCAATTTTCCATGCCAACAAAGTAAGCATGCCTTATAGAACGCACTCAAAAGTAAGGCTCCATGTTTTAAAATGCAGTAGCTTAATGCTAATTTACATTGGATTTGCCATACACATGCTACTGATTAGCATCGGCGATTTTACGTGGGGATTTCGTCACCTCCAAATCTGGTGATGAAAACTACAATTAGTAAGCCCAATACTTACAGTACAAACACTCTGTAGGGCTCAACAAAAGACAAGACTTATTGGCAAAGACTACTTCCTGACTACAACAGACAAACTGGAATGAATGCATACTTTCAAATAATATTTAGAAGTGTAAAAAAAACAAAATATATTATCAGCTCACTAGTAAAGTTTTATTAAATTAAATGTATTACCTCAAAGTACTGAAAGTTGGTACCGTATTGGTTCAATTGTGAATGGTACCCAAAATATATATGTTTTTTCCAGCCATTAAAGATGCAGTATTAAAGCTGACTAAGCAAATTAGTGCAAAATCTAATAATATATTTAATTCATAATCCATTTTATTTTTACAATATGCTGAGGTTTAATAAAAAAAACAAGATGTCTTCTGGAAATGACCCCCAGGGGCCAAACTTTGAACACATTTGCCTTCTCGTATTTTCGTTGTTTTGTGCAACATCAGCACAATAGCTCGTAGAGATGGAATGATATGAAAATTTCATATCACGGTTATCATTATTTTCATAATAACTGTGCTCAAAAACAATTAAATCTTCTTACCAAATATTTTTTTTTAATTACTAAAATAAATTATTTTTAATGTTTTGGGTTGCTTATGCTAAACTGATTTTAGTTTTCATATTTAATCTGCAAAGCTTTAAGAAAAGTGCATAAAAAAATCAAATCTATAGTTGTCTATCATTCCTGGCGGGCGTTGTGGCATCAAGGCCCGGGGGCCAGATGTGGCCCCCACCTGATTTTATTTGGCCCTCAAAACCCTGGAAAAAATATGTATTAATAAAGTACTGTAACTTTTCTTACTAAATGTATTCTTTCTTTCTATTTTGGGAAAACAATAAAAATGTACTCCATTAACTTAAATATTGTCTAATTATGCCCAAAAAATATTATCAAACATTCAAATCATTTTTTTTCAAATAGAAATAAATACTAATAATAATGATTTTAATGCAAGAGCTCCATCAAAGTAATGCAATGTAAAAGTAGCAATAGATTTCATGGTAAAATTATGAATTTTACTGTGGTTTTTACAGTATATTTTTCTAAATAAAAACAACAGTACTTTTTTTTACTGAAATAAACTGTGGTGCCGTTTTGGCATTTACAGTAATACACCGAAAAATCTACAGTTGTGGATTTGTGGTAAAAAAAAAAAAAAAACACACACAAAAAAAAAACAAAAAAAAACTGGCAGCTCAGGTTTACGGTAAAAAAAAAAAAAAAGTACATTTTACAGTAAAATTCTAGACACTGAGCTCCCTTTTTTTCTTATAAAACAGCACTGTTTTTGCATTTACAGTAAAATACACAAACTTTTAGGTGAAATTATTGCAACCTACCATATTTTTTTTCCATTTTAGTTTAAAAAAATATACTAATAAAATGCATAAAAAATAGTGTGATAATAGTATTCAATTAAATAATACTTGTAACGTTGATTTGATTTGAACACACACACTCACAGGACACCAAGATGACGATCAGGCCAAAATTAAAATGTTGGCCACCGCCGCCGTGTACATCTGAGGCAGAATGATGCCCTGCAGGACAAGAGACGTGAGACATGCAAACTAAACGACACACAAGGTGTCGTGGACTTACTTGGTTTTGCAGGTAGGCCACCTGCACCTGATGCAGGAACATGGCCTGGAGACACAAACATGCTAGGTTAGCAACACTGGCATGTTAACGACATGCTAATAATAGCTAAATGAGCTACATGCTGACATTACATTTTAACATCATGTAAGTTAGCAACATTAGCATAGCTATAAGACCTACATTCTCAAAACAGTTTTTCATTATGATAGGTTAGCAACACAAGAATAGCTATATGAGCTACATGCTCATTTTAGCACCATGCTTGGTTAACAAAATTAACATAACAATGTGAGCTGCATGCTAACATAACATTTTCACATCATGCTGGGTTAACAACACTAGCATAGCTATGTGAGCTACATGCAAACATTACATTTTAACATCATGCTCGGTTAGGAAAAAAACAATGTGAGCTACATGCTCACATAACATTTTTACATTCTGCTAGGTTAGCAACAAGAATAGCTATATGAGCTACATGCTAACATTACATTTTAGCATCATGGTAGGTTAGCAACATTAGCATAGCTATAAGACCTACATCCTCATAACACTTTTTCATAATGCTAAGTAAAGCAACACAAGAATAGAGTTATGAACTACATGCTAACATTACATTTTAGCATCATACTGGGTTAACAACACTAGCATAGCTACATGCAAAATTTACATTTCAACATCATGTTAGGAGCACAAGAATAGCTATATGAGCTACATGCTCTCATAACATTTGTACATCCTACTAGGTTAGTAACACAAGAATAGCGCGAACATTACATTTTAGCATCATGATAGGTTTGCAACATTAGCATAGCTATAAGACAGGGGTAGGGAACCTATGGCTCTAGAGCCAGAAGTGGCTCTTTTGATGACTGCATCTGGCTCTCAGATTAATTTTAGCTGACATTGCTTAACACGATAAGTAATGAATAATTCCGCTGGTAATCACGATGTTAAATATAACGCTTAAAATATGAAACATTCTCATGCATTTTAATCCATCCATCCGTTTTCTACCGCACCTGTTCAAGAAATAACAATGTTATTAAAAAGAATTAGAGACTTATTACACTCTAAAAATGTTGGTTTTACTTAAAAAATGCACGCATTTAGTTGTATTCAGTGTTAAAAAATATGAAATGGCTCTAACGGAAATACATTTTTAAATATTTGGCTTTCATGGCTCTCTCAGCCAAAAAGGTTCCCGACCCCTGCTATACAGCCTACATGCTCATAACATGATAAAATGTTATGTGAGCATATTCTTGTGTTGCTTATGAAAGCAACACAAGAATATGCTCACATAACATTTTAGCACCATGCTTGGTTGGCAACATTAGTATAGCTATGTGAGCTGCATGCGAACATAAAATTTTCACAACATGCTGGGTTAACAACTCTAGCATAGCTATGTGAGCTACAGGCTAACATTACATTTTTACATCACTTTAGGTTAGCGACACAAAAATAGCTATATGAGCTACATGCTCACATTACATTTTAGCATCATGTTAGGCTGAAGAAAAACTAAATGGTCAAACTCACAACTCCTACATCGGTAACTGACTGATATAAAATGTGAAGCCTGCTTATTTAGCGGCGGGCGAGGAAGGAAGTGTTTCCTTCATGAGGTCTAAAAGTGACTTTTACATAAGAGTTGTCCTCTCACACACAAATAAATATGTTCCTTTTAATGTTCAGTCATGAGCTTGTTATAGACTACAGATGGCATCTTAACTAGCTTCCAGGACTGCTGGGACTCAGCAGTCAAGGTTTAAGTCAGGGGTCACCAACCTTTTTGAAACCAAGAGCTACTTCTTGGGTACTGATTAATGCGAAGGGCTACCAGTTTGATACACACTTAAATAAATTGCCAGCAATAGCCAATTTGCTCAATTTACCTTTAATATATATATATATATATATATATATATATATATATATATATATATATAGATAGATAGATAGATAGTACTTTATTATATATATGTATATATATATATATATATATATATATATATATATATATATATATATATATGTGTATGTAAAAAAATGGGTATATCTGTCTGTCATTCCGTCGTACATTTTTTTTCCTTTTACGGAAGTTTTTTTTGTAGAGAATAAATAATGAAGAAAATACTTAATTGAACGGTTTAAATGCGGACAAAACAGGAAAAAAAATGAAAATTAAATTTTGAAACATAGTTTATCTTCAATTTCGACTCTTTAAAATTCAAAATTCAACCGAAAAAAAGAAGAGAAAAACTAGCTAATTTGAATCTTTTTGAAAAAATTTAAAAAATTATTTATGGAACATCATTAGTAATTATTCCTGATTAAGATTAATTTTAGAATTTTGATGACATGTTTTAAATAGGTTAAAATCCAATCTGCACTTTTTTAGAATATATAACCAATTGGATCAAGTTATATTTCTAATGAAAATAAATCATTATTTCTTCTAGATTTTCCAGAACAAAAATTTTAAAAGAAATTCAGAAGACTTTGAAATAAGATTTAAATTTGATTCTACAGATTTTCTAGATTTGCCAGAATATTTTTTGAATTTTAATCATAATAGGTTTGAAGAAATATTTCACAAATATTTTTTGTCGAAAAAACAGAAGCTAAAACGAAGAATTAAATCAAAATGTATTTATTATTCTTTACAATGAAAAAAATAAATTTACTTGAACATTGATTCAAATCGTCAGAAAAGAAGAGGAAGGAATTTAAAAGATAAAAAGGTAAATGTGTTTAAAAATCCTAAAATCATTTTTAAGGTTGTATTTTTTCTCTAAAATTGTCTTTCTGAAAGTAATGAGGAGCAAAGTAAAAAAAAAATAATGGATTTATTTAAACAAGTGAAGACCAAGTCTTTAAAACATTTTCTTGGATTTTCAAATTCTATTTGAGTTTTGTCTCTCTTAGAATTAAAAATGTCGAGCAAAGCGAGACCAGCTTGCTAGTAAATAAATACAATTTTAAAAAAATAGAAGCAGCTCACTGGTAAGTGCTGCTATTTGAGCTATTTTTAAAACAGGCCAGCGGGTGACTCATCTGGTCCTTACGGGCTACCTGGTGCCCGCGGGCACCGCGTTGGTGACCCCTGATTTATATCATCATATCGTATTTGCTGATGTTGCTCTTTTGTTGTTGTTGTGTTTGCTGTTGTTGTTTTTGTCCCCTCAATTTCCCCCCCTGTCTTCCTGTTTTTCCTCTTTCTATCCCCTCCTGCTCCGGCCTGGCTGCACCAAATGATAATATGAATACATTAAATAAAGTCAAATACAAATATGGCAACAAGAGAAGTATATCCCACACTTCTCTTTTGTAAAGTAAATCCGAACAGCCGATATGGGCATCTCAAATCAAATCAAATCAATATGATTTGCCTGAGAAGCTGGACAAAACAAATAAATAAAAATATAAAAAATATTTATTTTAACTAACCTTCGTCTTGTGTTTGGGTTGGCACCGACCTGTTTTAGTTTTTAAATGGATAAAAGAACCACATAAATGTATTTTTTTGCATCAACGCTTTTTGACTTTGTCAGGAACCTCTATTTCAACAAAGTAAAACTTTTTTTTTTGTGTGTGTTTTTTTTTTTAATTAAAATATAAAATGTTGTGGTTGAAATGATAAATTATTGTAAGGTTCGGTTTCGACCCAGTTATAAAAATAAGATTATCAACCAATAATCATGTGAGCTTTAGGGGATTCTCATTTTACCTTGTTATCCAGTACAAAAACAAACAAAGACGGGCATGGCCAGACATGTGAGGTCAATTCAGTATAAAATTATTAGAATAAAAATATAAAGAAAACACATTTAAGAGATGTGTTCTAAAACACAACAACCTTTTATTAATTTATACAATTCTCTTGAGGTTCATTTAATCATTTTTTAAATAGAAATCGAGGGGTGTACTGACAGAAAAAAAACCCAATGGCCCACACCTAACATATTAATACCAATATTTTCATGGATAAGGAAGCCTAACAAGGTAACCCATGGTTGAAAAACAAATTGGATGATAGATAAATGTTTTTAGTGTATTTTACAGCTGATTTAAGACATGGGTCAAAACTGACCCATTAACATAAGAAATGGTAACAGAAAGCTAACACAAGAGGAAGGTTAAAGGCCTACTGAAATGAGATTTTCTTATTTAAACGGGGATAGCAGGTCCATTCTATGTGTCATACTTGATCATTTTGCGATATTGCCATATTTTTGCTGAAAGGATTTAGTAGAGAACATCGACGATAAAGTTTGCAACTTTTGGTCGCTAATAAAATAGCTTTGCCTTTACCGGAAGTAGCAGACAATGTGCGAGTTACGTCACGGGTTGTAGGGCTCCTCACATCCTCACATTGTTTATAATCATAGCCTCCAGCAGCAAGAGCTATTCGGACCGAGAAAGCGACTATTTCCCCATTAATTTGAGCGAGGATAAAAGATTCGTGGATGAGGATTATCGCAGGGCGGGTGATATTCCATCCATCCATCCATCCATCCATCCATCCATCCATTTTCTACCGATATTCCATCAACAAAAATAGTATGTAGATTGTGATCAACATGTTGCTTAACATAATCAAATTTGCCCAGTTAATTAAAAAAACAAGTCCGTCCGTTAGCAAGGCTATTTCCTAGTTGATGGAGAATGATGGAACAAAATGTAAAAGGGGAACAAAAAAACATTTTAATCATGTTATACCTGAGGCACAAAAAAAAAAAAAAATTAAAAAAGAGTGACGGCTCCGGGCGGCGGCAGTGGGTGCGTTTCAGATGTAATTAGACACATTTACTAGGATAATTCTGGAAAATCCCTTATCTGCTTATTTTGTTAATAGTATTTTACTGAGATTATACAGTCATACCTGAAAGTCGGATGGCTGCGGTGAACGCCAGTGTCTCGGAGAGAAGCCGAGGCGCCAAGATCACAGCTGCTTTTTTGACAGCTACAGGAGGAGGTCCCATAATCCACTGAAGTCCCCGGTAAGACTTAATATCACAATTTTCCCATCCAAAGACATGCTGGTTGACGTAGAGAAAACATGTTCGCTTGACCGCTCTGCTTCACAACAAAGAAACACCGGCCGTGTCTCGGTGCTAAAGACAGCTGCAATCCACCGCTTTCCACCAAACGCATTATTCTTTATAGTCTCCATTATTAAATGAACAAATTGCAAAAGATTCAGCAACACAGATGTCCAAAATACTGTGTAATTATGCGATTAAAGCAGGCGACTTTTAGCCGCGAGTGGTGCAGCGCTAATATTTCCTGACAGTCCGTGGCGTCATCATTCTGCGACGTTTTCAACAAGAAACTCGCGGGGAAATTTAAAATTGCAATTTATTAACCGTGTTGCAATGTTAATATTTCATCATTGATATATAAACTATCAGACTGCGTGGTCGGTAGTAGTGGCTTTCAGTAGGCCTTTAATAAAGTCAAATACAAATAAGGCAACAAGAGAAATATCCCACACTTCTCTTTTGTAAAGTAAATCTGAACAGCCGATATGATTTTCCTGAGAAGCTGGAAAAAACTAATAAATACACATATACATATATATATATATATATATATATATATACACACACTTTTTTTAATTAAAAAAATGAATTAAAAAACAAAGCGCAGAGCGAGGATGAACACGCCCCCGGAAACACAACTCTACTTTTATCAATGCGTAACTTGCAAAATGGCCGAAATCTGTAGTTTTTCTCACAGAGATCTCTATGATGAACTCGACATAAAAAACTACAAAATGGCGGCCAATCGTAGCTATGCCCCGAATCTACAAACATTATAATTATATTATCTCAATTGTGACATTAGGAGGAAATGACTGCTGAGGTTATAAGCCACGCAATAAAATTTCCGTCTAAAACCCATCAAAACAACTTAAATCTTGTAGTTTCTGAAGGAAAACAGCATTACAGCTCCTGAGGAAGACCCCGCCTTTTCACAACAAAGTTCGATAGCATAGACTAGCACGCAGTTAGCAACCACAATTTAATCATATTTAACATTATTAATATTTAACATTATCAATAACATGGAAAACAAGTCTAACCTGTTCACTGCTTCCTGGCTGCTGGCAGTGTGATGTTGTCAACTTTTCATCACATCTTTAAATCAAGGACGGACCCACATATACAATACATACTGGTGTCCTTTGATGTGCCTGACTTTTTTTTGATTATAACTGGGTTTTGGTCAATTGGTTGTAAGGTTGGTGCAAAATTATATTGTATTTTGTGATCCCCAACCTTTTTGTAGCTGCGGACTGGTCAACGCTTGATAATTTGTCCCGCGGCCCGGCGGGGGAAGAAGGGGGGATTTTATTTATTTATTTATTACATTTTTTTTTAGAATTTATATATTTATTTTAGTCATGAAAAAGGGAGGTTTTTGGGGTTGATGCACTAATTTTAAGTGTATATTGTGTTTTTTATGTTGATTTAATAAAAAAAAAGAAAAAGAAAAAAGAAAAATAATAATATTAATATTCAAAAATCCATCTGCGGCCCGGTACCAATTGAGCCGCGGCACAGTGGTTGGGCACCACTGATATAAACCATCCTCCATATGGCAAACACTACAACAAAAGTTCAAGATTGAATAATCCACATATTGGTACCGTATTTTTTTAAAAATTGATTTATCTTTTGGGGTTATTTTTTTTTAAACTGGTGCAAAATTACATTTTAGTGTGTGATAACATGAAAAAAATAATACTGCAAATGGCAAACGTTCTTATAAAATATTAAGATGCAAAAAAAACAATATTTTTATTATTATTTTTTTTATAAACCTTTATTTATGAACTGCAACATTTACAAACAATCGGGAAATAATAATAATCAAAATAAGTACAATAACAGTACAAATCAGAGCCAGCATCATCGTTTTCACAGCTTTTTGGTTGTTGGAGGTAGAGAGTGTTTTAACGTAGAGTTCTAATTCTTTTTTAAAAGGCACAAAAAACAGGTCGAATATATGTGAATATGAAACTTGCAAAGGTAAAATTCTTTTTTTTTTCATACAGTGTAAATCCAACTACCACATCTTTAAAACAAAGCACAAATGTGTAAAAAACAAAAACAAAAAAACAACAAAAACCTTAAAGGCCTACTGAAATGAGATTTTCTTATTTAAACGGGGATAGCAGGTATGTGTCATACTTGATCATTTCACAATATTGCCATATTTTTGCTGAAAGGATTTAATAGAGAACATTGACGATAAAGTTGGCAACTTTTGGTCGCTAATTAAAAAGCCTTGCCTGTAGCGGAAGTAGCAGACGCTGTGCGTGTGACGTCACTGGTTGTAGGGCTCCTCACATCCTCACATTGTTTACAATCATGGCCACCAGCAGCTAGAGCGATTCGGACCAAGAAACCAACAATTTCCCCATTAATTTGAGCGAGGATGAAAGATTCGTGGATGGGGATAGTGAGAGTGAAGGACTAGAAAAAATACAAATAAAAAATAAAGACAGGGCAGTGGGAGCGATTCAGAAATTATTAGACACATTTACCAGGATAATTCTGTAAAATCCCTTATCTGCTTATTGTGTTACTAGTGTTTTAGTGAGATTATATAGTCATACCTGAAAGTCGGAGGGGTGTGGTGACCGCCAGTGTCTCCCGTGGGAGGAGGTAAGAGTCTCCGCAGCTGCAGGAGGACGCAAGAGCCGACTTATTACCACAATTTTCTCACCGGAACCTGCTGGTTGACTTGCGGTCAGTAACCATGTTCGCTTGACCACTCTGTTCCATAGTAAAGCTTTACCTTCAGGAATGTAAACAAGGAAACACCGGCTGTGTCTGTGTTGCTAAAGGCAGCTGCAATCTTTCTTCTTTGACGTCTCCATTATTAATTGAAGAAATTGCAAAAGATTCAGCAACTCAGATGTCCAGAATCCTGTGTAATTATGCGATAAAAACAGACTACTTTTAGCCGTGATTGGTGCTGGAAGAACACGCGTCGGAGGTTTTAGTGAGATTATATAGTCATACCTGAAAGTCGGAGGGGTGTGGTGACCGCCAGTGTCTCCCGTGGGAGGAGGTAAGAGTCTCCGCAGCTGCAGGAGGACGCAAGAGCCGACTTATTACCACAATTTTCTCACCGGAACCTGCTGGTTGACTTGCGGTCAGTAACCATGTTCGCTTGACCACTCTGTTCCATAGTAAAGCTTTACCTTCAGGAATGTAAACAAGGAAACACCGGCTGTGTCCGTGTTGCTAAAGGCAGCTGCAATCTTTCTTCTTTGACGTCTCCATCATTAATTGAAGAAATTGCAAAAGATTCAGCAACTCAGATGTCCAGAATCCTGTGTAATTATGCGATAAAAACAGACTACTTTTAGCCGTGATTGGTGCTGGAAGAACACGCGTCGGAGGTTTTAGTGAGATTATATAGTCATACCTGAAAGTCGGAGGGGTGTGGAGACCGCCAGTGTCTCCCGTGGGAGGAGGTAAGAGTCTCCGCAGCTGCAGGAGGACGCAAGAGCCGACTTATTACCACAATTTTCTCACCGGAACCTGCTGGTTGACTTGCGGTCAGTAACCATGTTCGCTTGACCACTCTGTTCCATAGTAAAGCTTTACCTTCAGGAATGTAAACAAGGAAACACCGGCTGTGTCTGTGTTGCTAAAGGTAGCTGCAATCTTTCTTCTTTGACGTCTCCATCATTAATTGAAGAAATTGCAAAAGATTCAGCAACTCAGATGTCCAGAATCCTGTGTAATTATGCGATAAAAACAGACTACTTTTAGCCGTGATTGGTGCTGGAAGAACACGCGTCGGAGGTTTTAGTGAGATTATATAGTCATACCTGAAAGTCGGAGGGGTGTGGAGACCGCCAGTGTCTCCCGTGGGAGGAGGTAAGAGTCTCCGCAGCTGCAGGAGGACGCAAGAGCCGACTTATTACCACAATTTTCTCACCGGAACCTGCTGGTTGACTTGCGGTCAGTAACCATGTTCGCTTGACCACTCTGTTCCATAGTAAAGCTTTACCTTCAGGAATGTAAACAAGGAAACACCGGCTGTGTCCGTGTTGCTAAAGGCAGCTGCAATCTTTCTTCTTTGACGTCTCCATTATTAATTGAAGAAATTGCAAAAGATTCAGCACCTCAGATGTCCAGAATCCTGTGTAATTATGCGATAAAAACAGACTACTTTTAGCCGTGATTGGTGCTGGAAGAACACGCGTCGGAGGTTTTAGTGAGATTATATAGTCATACCTGAAAGTCGGAGGGGTGTGGTGACCGCCAGTGTCTCCCGTGGGAGGAGGTAAGAGTCTCCGCAGCTGCAGGAGGACGCAAGAGCCGACTTATTACCACAATTTTCTCACCGGAACCTGCTGGTTGACTTGCGGTCAGTAACCATGTTCGCTTGACCACTCTGTTCCATAGTAAAGCTTTACCTTCAGGAATGTAAACAAGGAAACACCGGCTGTGTCCGTGTTGCTAAAGGCAGCTGCAATCTTTCTTCTTTGACGTCTCCATCATTAATTGAAGAAATTGCAAAAGATTCAGCAACTCAGATGTCCAGAATCCTGTGTAATTATGCGATAAAAACAGACTACTTTTAGCCGTGATTGGTGCTGGAAGAACACGCGTCGGAGGTTTTAGTGAGATTATATAGTCATACCTGAAAGTCGGAGGGGTGTGGAGACCGCCAGTGTCTCCCGTGGGAGGAGGTAAGAGTCTCCGCAGCTGCAGGAGGACGCAAGAGCCGACTTATTACCACAATTTTCTCACCGGAACCTGCTGGTTGACTTGCGGTCAGTAACCATGTTCGCTTGACCACTCTGTTCCATAGTAAAGCTTTACCTTCAGGAATGTAAACAAGGAAACACCGGCTGTGTCCGTGTTGCTAAAGGCAGCTGCAATCTTTCTTCTTTGACGTCTCCATTATTAATTGAAGAAATTGCAAAAGATTCAGCACCTCAGATGTCCAGAATCCTGTGTAATTATGCGATAAAAACAGACTACTTTTAGCCGTGATTGGTGCTGGAAGAACACGCGTCGGAGGTTTTAGTGAGATTATATAGTCATACCTGAAAGTCGGAGGGGTGTGGTGACCGCCAGTGTCTCCCGTGGGAGGAGGTAAGAGTCTCCGCAGCTGCAGGAGGACGCAAGAGCCGACTTATTACCACAATTTTCTCACCGGAACCTGCTGGTTGACTTGCGGTCAGTAACCATGTTCGCTTGACCACTCTGTTCCATAGTAAAGCTTTACCTTCAGGAATGTAAACAAGGAAACACCGGCTGTGTCCGTGTTGCTAAAGGCAGCTGCAATCTTTCTTCTTTGACGTCTCCATCATTAATTGAAGAAATTGCAAAAGATTCAGCAACTCAGATGTCCAGAATCCTGTGTAATTATGCGATAAAAACAGACTACTTTTAGCCGTGATTGGTGCTGGAAGAACACGCGTCGGAGGTTTTAGTGAGATTATATAGTCATACCTGAAAGTCGGAGGGGTGTGGAGACCGCCAGTGTCTCCCGTGGGAGGAGGTAAGAGTCTCCGCAGCTGCAGGAGGACGCAAGAGCCGACTTATTACCACAATTTTCTCACCGGAACCTGCTGGTTGACTTGCGGTCAGTAACCATGTTCGCTTGACCACTCTGTTCCATAGTAAAGCTTTACCTTCAGGAATGTAAACAAGGAAACACCGGCTGTGTCCGTGTTGCTAAAGGCAGCTGCAATCTTTCTTCTTTGACGTCTCCATTATCAATTGAAGAAATTGCAAAAGATTCAGCAACTCAGATGTCCAGAATCCTGTGTAATTATGCGATAAAAACAGACTACTTTTAGCCGTGATTGGTGCTGGAAGAACACGCGTCATCATTCCGCGACGTTTTCAACAGGATACTTCGCGGGAAATTTAAAATTGTAATTTAGTAAACTAAACCGGCATGTGTTGTAATGTTAATATTTCATCATTGATATATAAACTATCAGACTGCGTGGTCAGTAGTAGTGGCTTTCAGTAGGCTTTTAAGGATGCTTCCTTCATTCAGCAGGTGTCATAATGAACTAAACAGCGATTCATTTTCCCTCAGCGACCGATGGGGGGAAAAGTGGCGCACTGCTCTGAGCTTGGGTTTCTAAACTCCCGTTCGGGCGAGGTTGAGAACCGAATAGCCTTCATACGTGTCAGAAAGCAGTAGCTATGAGTAAATAAGTTGTCTAAAAGTTAAAGTGACACGATTGTATTACTTGTATGTCTTATTTGCATTGTGGCCAGTGGACTGCTACTGGGTGCGTTTGTCGCCATCCAGTGGAAATTCTGGGTTCAGCAGCCTGAAAGAAAAACAAACCCCAAAACCAGTGAAGTTGGGACGTTGTGTAAATCGTAAATAAAAACAGAATACAATGATTTACAAATCCTCTTCAACCTATGTTCAATTGAAGACTAGATACTTAACGTTCGATCTGGAAAACATTGAAGTGAATTACATTTGTATAGCGCTTTTCTCAAGTGACTCAAAGCGCTTTACATAGTGAAACCCAATATCTAAGTTACATTTTTAAACCAGTGTGGGTGGCACTGGGAGCAGGTGGGTAAAGTGTCTTGCCCAAGGACACAACAGCAGTGACTAGGATGGCAGAAGCGGGAATTGAACCTGCAACCCTCAAGTTGCTGGCACAGCCACTCTTCCAACCGAGCTATATTGCTATATATGCCCCCTTTATTTTATTTTTTTACAAATATTAGCTCGTCTGGAATTTGATGCTTGCAACATGTTTACAAAAAGCTGGCACACGTGGCAAAGAAAACTGAGAAAGTTGCGGAATGCATATTATATGGAACAGCCCACAGGTGAACAGGCTAATTGGGAACAGGTGGCTGCCATGATTACAGGTGTGTCCAAAAGTTTGGACACACCTCCTCATTCAATGTGTTTTTCTTTTTTTTCATTGACTATTTACATTGTAGATTGTCACTGAAGGCATCCAAACTATGAATGAACACATGTGGCGTTATGTACTTAACACAAAATAAAAGGGAAATAACTGAAAACATGTTTTATATTCTCGTTTCTTCAACATAGCCTCCCTTGGCCCTGGTTACTGCTTTGCACACTCTTGGCATTCTCTTCATGAGCTTTAAGAGGCAGTCACCTGAAATGGTTTTCACATCACAGGTGTGCTCGAAGCTCATGGAGAGCATGCCAAGAGTGTGCAAACCAAAATATAACATGTAGACAGTTATTTCACCATTTTTGGTAAGTACATAACTCCACATGGTGTTTAATCATTGTTCTGATGCCTTCAGTGACAATCTACAATATAAATAGCCAGGAAAATAAAGAAAACGCATTGAATGAGAAGGTGTGTCCAAACTTTTGGCCTGTACTGTATATGTATGTAAATAAAATATGTAAATATATATTATATGCATATATGTGTAAATGTATGTGTATACATATATATATATATATATATATATATATATATATATATATATGTATACATATATATATATATATATATTTATTCAAACAGTGGGGCAAAAAAGTGTTCAGTCAGGCACCGATTGTGCAAGTTCTCCCACTTAAAATGATGACAGAGGTTTGTAATTTTCATCATAGGTACACTTCAACTGTGAGAGACAGAATGTGGGAAAAAAATCCAGGAATTCACATTGTAGGAATTTTAAAGAATTTATTTGTAAATTATGGTGAAAAATAACTATTTGGTCAACCATTCAAAGCTCTCACTGATGGAAGGAGGTTTTGGCTCCAAATCTCACGATACATGGCCCCATTCATTCTTTCCTTAACACGGATCAATCGTCCTGTCCCCTTAGCAGAAAAACAACCCCAAAGCATGATGTTTCCACCCCCATGCTTCACAGTAGGTGTGGTGTTCTTGGGATGCAACTCAGTATTCTTCTTCCTCCAAACACGACGAGTTGAGTTTATACCAAAAAGGATACATGGATGATACAGCAGAGGATTGGGAGAATGTCATGTGGTCAGATGAAACCAAAATAGAACTTTTTGGTATAAACTCAACTTGTCGCGTTTGGAGGAAGAAGAATACTGAGTTGCATCCCAAGAACACCATTCCTACTGTGAAGCATGGTGGTGGAAACAACATGCTTTGGGGCTGTTTTTCTGCTAAGGGGACAGGACGATTGATCCGTGTTAAGGAAAGAATGAATTGTGACATTTTGAGCCAAAACCTCCTTCCATCAGTGAGAGCTTTGAATGGTTGACCAAATACTTATTTTCCACCATAATTTACAAATAAATTCTTTAAAATTCCTACAATGTGAATTCCTGGATTTTTTTTCACATTCTGTCTCTCACAGTTGAAGTGTACCTATGATGAAAATTACAGACCTCTGTCATCATTTTAAGTGGGAGAACTCGCACAATCGGTGCCTGACTAAATACTTTTTTGCCCCACTGTACATTATATATATATATATATATATATACATACATACATACATACATACATACATACACACACACACACACACACACACATATGTGTGTGTACATATGCATAATTAATAAAAGTGGAAAAGGGTAGAGTCTGGCAAACTTTCTGGTAATTTCCTAGTAGCCTGGCTGACTTCTGTTGTGTTACATTAACTTTAAGCGTTGTTCTCCTGCTGAGTGGATTTTTGGCATATTCAGCATTTTTAAATTGCATTTTTTCAGTGATCGGAGTTGTAGAACGCTGTTGTGCAAACTCCTAAAAGGTCCAAAGAGCAAAAAGGACATAAAAAGAACCAATCGAGACAAGACATGAGTGCGGGGACAAAACAGACAGGCAAGGAGGAGAAGAACAAAACCAAAGTGTAGTAATTAAAGGAACACAGCTGACACTCCGAAAAAGAAAGCAATGTAAGGGGCGTAGCGAGTTTACCTGATTTTCTCCTTGAAAAAAATGTCCTGAAGGCGGAGCCAGCTGCTACCAGGACCAGGTGTGATATGCGGAGACAAAAAGGAGAACGACAAAAGCTGAGAAGGTTGGATCAAGTTGCACCATGAGGGACTATGACACCAGTGTGGCCTTCCTGGGAGAGTGGGGGCGCTTTCAGGTGATTGTCTTCTTCATGCTTTGTTCCACCATCCTGCCCAATGGAACCAGCTCCTTCTCCCTGGTGTTTGTGGCGGACACGCCCGCGCACCACTGCCTGGTCCCCGAGGTCAACCTGAGCCAAGAATGGAGGGAAACTGTGATCCCAATGGAGGTACTCCACATTTTGTCAAGAATACAGAGTGCTCGGCTCATTCAAGTTGTCATAACTGTTGAACTTTTAGGCCAATACATTAGACTGACCATACTCATCATACTTGCCAACCTTAAGACCTCCGAATTCGGGGGGAAATACTTAAATATCAGTGCAAATTCATATATATATATATATATATATATATATATATATATATATATATATATATTAGAAATACTGAATGCAGCTGAGATGGGCAACAGCGCCCCCCGCGCCCCCAAAGGGAATAAGCGGTAGGAAATGGATGGATGGATGGATGGATATATATATATACTACAATATATATACTATACTATATATATATATATATATTAGAAATACTTGAATTTCAGTGCAAATTCAAGTATTTATATATATATATATATATATATATATAAATTCAAGTATTTATTTTATATATATAAAATATATATATATATATATATATATATATATATATATATATATATATATAAATAAAAGAAATACTTTGATTTCAGTGCAAATTCAAGTATTTTTTGAATTTCACGAGGGGTTCCCTCAATCATCAGGAGATAGATTGAAGGAACCCCTCATGAAACAGTTCTGTAGAGACGAAGTAGTCTTGTGATTTTTTCCCATATATATATATATATATATATATATATATATATATATATATATATATATATAATTAGAAATACTGAATGCAGCTGAGATAGGCACCAGCGACCCCAAAGGGAATAAGCGGTAGGAAATGGATGGATGGATATATATACTACTATATATATACTATACTAATATATATATATATATATATATATATATATATATATATATATAAATGCAAGTATTTATTTTATATATATAAAGCTTTTTTATAAGGATATTCCGGGACTGGTAAAATTTTGAAAAAAACTTCAAAAAGTACAACTAGCCACTGGGAACGGATTTTTATTGTTTTTAACCCTTTTGAAACAGCTTAGTTTTAACTGAAATATGGCTCCACAAAAAATAACATAAATGCAGTTATGAATGAAACTTAATGTGTTTGAGACGTGACAAAATCTGAAGGGTTTGTGCCATTTACAGGAACAATTTACCCACCCAAATATTGTCATTTGGGTTATTTCATCATTTGAGTATGTCATTCAAAATGGAGATTAAACAACCCTCCCTATTTTACATCAATATTTACAAACATTCAAAATCCTTTTTTGACAATATTAACAATAGTAACGTTGAAACTTATTTTTGACATATTTTTTATCCATTTCTTTTACTCGTGAAGCGTCCTTTCTCTCGAGAACAGACATCGTTTACATTTGGAAAATGGCGGTGATGACGTCATCATTCATAACAGATGTCCTGATTGGTCACAAGGAACATATCGACCAATCAACTACAAAGTAGTATAAGCTACGTCTCGATTACAAAAGATGAAATGGCAAGTAAACGAATCTTGACTTAGGCTCGGAAAAAAAAACGGAAAAACGGAAGATAATTTTTTTTTCCCCCCCGAGATTATTATTATTATTATTAAGGGTTTATTTGAAATACGGACATATACAAGAAACATAGACATCTGAAAAAGTTGTATGCATCATGGTGTGTGTAGCCAAAGCTAATTTACAACACTTGTCCCCAACAACAACAACAATAACACAGGTCCAACATCATTAAAACAGGAAAATAAAAATAATTAAAGCTGCAAGCAGCGTAGGTCGGGTGCGCTTTGGCTGCTGCCCCCGCTTCTCAAGCCCTGGTCTTAGTCAGACCTACATAGAGGTTTTCCTAACAGAAGTTACAAGCAGTTTTGTCTGTTTTTTCCTAGGGGGCGCTAGACCGCAATTTGGATTGTTAGGGTTTGTTTTTTTTATTAGATGGCAATATTCGCCTGTCCTGGTGAGTGTGTAAAATTTGGTGAGTTTTGAAGCATGTTAAGGGGGTCAAATTACAGCTCGGCGTTTCTGGATGTTGTTGATAAATGGCTTTCGCTTTGAATAGTAGAGCTTTGACTTGTACTTTGAAGCATTTTAAGGGGGTCAAATTACAGCTCAAAGAGGCAAAAATTACATATTTTAGGAAACTTTGCGCAGGGGTTCTTTGAAGGCGTGTAAAATCAAAACCGGAGCAGTAATCAAAACTGTTTGGACAAAACTTTTGTTTTGAAGGAGGTTGCAAACCTGTTGATTTTTGTTGGGGGTTGTCAATCTATGAAATGTAGGCCTAAGTGAGACCTACACAGAGGTTTTTGTTTCATGTCTCTCCGACATTCCTACCGGAAGGTACAAGCAGTTTTTTCTGTGTTTTCTTCCTAGGAACAGTTTTTTCTGTGTTTTATTCAAAAAATTGTGCTAGAGCGCAATTTTCAGTTTTAGGGTTTGGTTTTTTTATTAGATCGCAATTTTAGCCAGTCCTGATGTGTGAGTTTTGAAGCATTTTAAGGGGGTCAAATTACAGCGCAAAGAGGCAAAAATAGCATTTTTTGCGAAAATTTTGCTTTGAATGGGTTTTTGCTAAATTTTTGTTGATTTTTGCCCTAGAAAGTAAAATTATGAAATCTGGGTCTAAGTCAGCCCTACATGGAGGTTTTTGTTTCATGTCTGTACGACATTGCTAATGAAAGTTACAACCAGTCTGTTTTTTTTTCCTAGGGGGCGTTGGAGCGCATTTTTGATTTTTGGGGTTTGGTTTTTTTAATTGGTGGCAATTTTCGCCAGTTCTGATGAGTGTGTGAAATTTGGTGAGTTTTGAAGCATGTTCAGGGGGTCAATTACGGTTCGAGGAGGCGGCGGAATAATAATAATAAAGAAAGAATAAAACCTTACAGTTTCAGTAGGGTCCTTTGGCCCATTGCAAAAGGACTCCTTTGAAATCCTTTGGCAATGGGCCATGCGGGCCCTAATAATAAAACCTTACAGTTTCAACAGGGTCCTTTGGCCCATGGCAAAAGGACTCCGGAGTCCTTTTGCCATTGGCCAAAGGACCCCAATAAAACCTTACAAATTCAATAGGTCCTTTGGCCCATTGCCAAAGGACTCCTTTGGGCCATGTGGGCCCTAATAATAAAACCTTACAGTTTCAATAGGGTCCTTTGGCCCATTGCAAAAGGACTCCTTTGGGAGTCCTTTTGCAATGGGCCTGGCGGACCCTAATAAAAAAAGAATAAAACCTTACAGTTTCAATAGGGTCCTTTGGCCCATTGCAAAAGGATTCCCAAAGGAGTCCTTTTGCAATGGGCCAAAGGACCCTAATAAAGAATAATAATAATAAAACCTTACAGTTTCAATAGGGTCCCTTGGCCCATTGCAAAAGGACTCCCAAAGGAGTGCTTTTGCAATGGGCCTGGCGGACCCTAATAATAATAAAACCTTACAGTTTCAATAGAGTCGGAACCTATTGAAACCTGGCGGACCCTAATAAAACCTTACAGTTTTAATAGGGTCCTTTGGCCCATTGCAAAAGGACTCCTTTGGGAGTCCTTTTGCAATGGGCCAAAGGACCCCAATTAAACCTTACAGTTTCAATAGGGTCCTTTGGCCCATTGCAAAAGGACTCCTTTGGGTGTCCTTTTGCAATGGGCCTGGCGGACCCTAATAAAAAAAAGAATAAAACCTTTCAGTTTCAATAGGGTCCTTTGGCCCATTGCAAAAGGACTCCTTTGAAATCCTTTGGCAATGGGCCATGCGGGCCCTAATAATAAAACCTTACAGTTTCAACAGGGTCCTTTGGCCCATGGCAAAAGGACTCCGGAGTCCTTTTGCCATGGGCCAAAGGACCCCAATAAAACCTTACAAATTCAATAGGTCCTTTGGCCCATTGCCAAAGGACTCCTTTGGGCCATGTGGGCCCTAATAATAAAACCTTACAGTTTCAATAGGGTCCTTTGGCCCATTGCAAAAGGACTCCTTTGGGAGTCCTTTTGCAATGGGCCTGGCGGACCCTAATAAAAAAAGAATAAAACCTTACAGTTTCAATAGGGTCCTTTGGCCCATTGCAAAAGGATTCCCAAAGGAGTCCTTTTGCAATGGGCCAAAGGACCCTAATAAAGAATAATAATAATAAAACCTTACAGTTTCAATAGGGTCCCTTGGCCCATTGCAAAAGGACTCCCAAAGGAGTCCTTTTGCAATGGGCCTGGCGGACCCTAATAATAATAAAACCTTACAGTTTCAATAGAGTCGGAACCTATTGAAACCTGGCGGACCCTAATAAAACCTTACAGTTTTAATAGGGTCCTATGGCCCATTGCAAAAGGACTCCTTTGGGAGTCCTTTTGCAATGGGCCAAAGGACCCCAATTAAACCTTTCAGTTTCAATAGGGTCCTTTGGCCCATTGCAAAAGGACTCCTTTGGGTGTCCTTTTGCAATGGGCCTGGCGGACCCTAATAAAAAAAAGAATAAAACCTTTCAGTTTCAATAGGGTCCTTTGGCCCATTGCAAAATGATTCCCAAAGGAGTCCTTTTGCAATGGGCCAAAGGACCCCAATTAAACCTTTCAGTTTCAATAGGGTCCTTTGGCCCATTGCAAAAGGACTCCTTTGGGTGTCCTTTTGCAATGGGCCTGGCGGACCCTAATAAAAAAAAGAATAAAACCTTTCAGTTTCAATAGGGTCCTTTGGCCCATTGCAAAAGGATTCCCAAAGGAGTCCTTTTGCAATGGGCCAAAGGACCCTAATAAAGAATAATAATAATAAAACCTTACAGTTTCAATAGGGTCCGCCAGGCCCATTGCAAAAGGACTCCTTTTTGGAGTCCTTTTGCAATGGGCCAAAGGACCCCAATTAAACCTTACAGTTTCAATAGGGTCCTTTTGCAATGGGCCTGGCGGACCCTAATAAAAAAAAGAATAAAACCTTACAGTTTGAATAGGGTCCTTTGGCCCATTGCAAAAGGACTCCTATGGAGTCCTTTTGCAATGGGCCTGGCGGACCCTAATAAGGCAAAAATGAGTCGATAATAGAAATAATACAGACAAAAAAAGACGGAATTCCGACTTTGGACGGAAAAATCACCTGCCTGATTATGCAAAAAATCATCACAATTGTGTCACTAACAGAACAATAAATTACAACATGTGCACTTTTTTTTTTTTAAATAAATAGTAGATCGGAGCTCGATAAATACATAAATAAATAAACTGTACACAAGCAGGCACGTCGGCGCCTTTGCAAAGCGCACCTGACATTCTAAAACACGTATGCATAAACATTTGTTTTCTTTGTTTTTTTTTTTTTTTATGAATTAAGTAACATTATACACGATATAGAAAAGTGGGATCGCATTTTAGTTGAGGTCCCTGGGACCCTATATTGAAAAATCCCAGCGCCGACACTGATGGAGTATTGATACATGTAAAACTGTGGCCTGTGGGCCCGTTCTAATACTAATCAAATATCATCTTGGGGGCCATGGATAATTCACTTGACTTTGACGCCCCTGTGATTTGTACCTTGTGTTTTGACTTCCTAGGAGGTGAACGGGGAGCTGGCGAGGAGCCAGTGCCGCAGGTACAGGCTTGACAAGGTCCGCAACCTCTCTGAAATGGGCGTGGTCCCCGGGCGGGATGTCAACCTGAGCAGCCTGGAGCAGGAGGACTGCCTGGACGGCTGGAACTACAGCCGCCAACTCTACCAGTCCACCGCGGTGTCAGAGGTCATTCATTCATGTCCTCGTTAATGTTCATTTACAGCAGGGGTCACCAACGCGGTGCCCGCGGGCACCAGGTAGCCCGTAAGGACCAATTTAGTAGGCCGCTGGCCTGTTCTAAAAATAGCTCAAATAGCAGCACTTACCAGTGAGCTGCCTCTATTTTTTTTAAATTGTATTTATTTGCTCGACATTTTTAATTCTAAGAGAGACAAAACTCAAATAGAATTTGAAAATCCAAGAAAATATTTTAAAGACTTGGTCTTCACTTGTTTAAATAAATTCATTTTTTTTTTTTTTACTTTGCTTCTTATAACTTTCAGAAAGACAATTTTAGAGAAAAAATACAACCTTAAAAATGATATTAGGATTTTTAAACACATACCTTTTTACCTTTTAAAATCCTTCCTCTTCTTTCCTGACAATTTAAATCAATGTTCAAGTAGTTATTGTAAAGAATAATAAATACATTTGAATTTAATTCTTCATTTTAGCTTCTGTTTTTTCGGCAAAGAATAATTGTGAAATATTTCTTCAAACTTTTTATGATTAAAATTCAAAAAAAATATTCTGGCAATTCTAGAAAATCTTTAGAAGCAAATGTAAATCTTATTTCAAAGTCTTTTGAATTTCTTTAAAAAAAAAATTCCGGAAAATCTAGAAGAAAAATAATTTGTCTTTGTTAGAAATATATCTTGGTCCAATTTGTTACATATTTTAACAAAATGCAGATTGGATTTCAACCTACTTAAAACATGTTATCAAAATTCTCAAATTAATCTTCGTCAGGAAAAATTACTAATGATGATCCATAAATTATTTTTTAAATTTTTTCAAAAAGATTCGAATTAGTTATCTATTTTTTCCTCTTTTTTTCGGTTGAATTTTGAATTTTAAAGAGTCGAAATTGAAGATAAACCCATCCATCCATCCATTTCCTACCGCTTATTCCCTTTTTAGGGTGGCGGGGGCGATGGCGCCTTTCTCACTTACAATGGGGCAGAAGGCGGGGTACACCCTGGACAAGTCGCTACCTCATCGCAGGGCCAACACAGATAGACGGACAACGTTCACACACTAGGGACCATTTAGTGTTGCCAATCAACCTATAAAAGATAAACCAAGTTACAAAATTGAATTTTCATTTTTTCCTGTTTTCTCCTCTTTTAAACCGTTCAATTAAGTGTTTTTTTCATCATTTATCTTCCACAAAAAATCTTCCGTAAAAGGAAAAAAAAAATGTACGACAGAATGACAGACAGAAATACCCATTTTTTATATATATGTATATATATATATATATATATATATATATGTATATATATATATATATATATATATATATATATATATATATATATATATATATATTAAAGGTAAATTGAGCAAATCGGCTATTTCTGGCAATTTATTTAAGTGTGTATCAAACTGGTAGCCCTTCGCATTAATCAGTACCCAAGAAGTAGCTCTTGGTTTCAAACAGGTTGGTGACCCCTGCTTTATATCATCATGCATGTCAGTATTTGTGATGCAGATTTGCACCTAAATGAGGTTTGACCTTGCTTTACTGTTGATTTTCCGCCGTCCCATTTCTCGCATTTCCAGTTTGACCTGGTGTGCAATAAACGCTGGAGGCAACCACTCACCGTCACTATTTTCTTCCTCGGAGTTCTTGTTGAATCCTTCTTCTCAGGAGTGCTGTCAGACAGGTACGTCGCTGAAAGTGCGTCAAAAGTCAGTGTTCAAAAACAAGAAAAATACAAAAATTAGGGGTATTTTTTTTTTTTTAACAAAGCAAAATTATCTGCCAATAGAACAAGATAATTTGCCTTGACAAGTCTTTCCAAAACAAGTAACCTCAATGAACCCAAAAATACCTTAAAATACAGTGGGGCTAAAGAGTATTTAGTCAGCCAGCGATTGTGCAAGTTCTCCCACTTAAAATGATGACAGAGGTCTGTCATTTTCATCATAGGTACACTTCAACTGTGAGAGACAGAATGTGAAGAAAAAATCCAGGAATTTTAAAGAATTTATTTGTAAATTATGGTGGAAAATAAGTATTTGGTCAACCATTCAAAGCTCTCACTGATGGAAGGAGGTTTTGGCTCAAAATCTCACGATACATGGCCCCATTCATTCTTTCCTTAACACGGATCAATCGTCCTGTCCCCTTAGCAGAAAAACAGCCCCAAAGCATGATGTTTCCACCCCCATGCTTCACAGTAGGTGTGGTGTTCCTGGGATGCAACTCAGTATTCTTCTTCCTCCAAACACGACGAGTTGAGTTTACACCAAAATGGATACATGGATGATACAGCAGAGGATTGGGAGAATGTCATGTGGTCAGATGAAACCAAAATAGAACTTTTTGGTATAAACTCAACTCGTCGTGTTTGGAGGAAGAAGAATACTGAGTTGAATGTAAAAATCCTCAATTTTTCTTTAAGGCAATACAACTAATCTCTACCAACCGAGCGGTTTAGCTCGGTTGGTAGAGTGGCCGTGCCAACAACTTGAGGGTTGCAGGTTCGATTCCCGCTTCCGCCATCCGAGTCACTGCCGTTGTGTCCTTGGGCAAGACACTTTACCCACCTGCTTCCAGTGCCACCCACACTGGTTTGAATATAACTTAGATATTGGGTTTCACTATGTAAAGCGCTTTGAGTCACTAGAGAAAAAGCGCTATATAAATATAATTCACTTCACTTCACTTCACTAATATTTTAAGTCAAAGCACACTCGTTTTGTGTATCGAAACAACAACACAAAACACTACGCAACTTAAACCAAAAAGCAGAAAATAAGGGGAAATTGACATAAATGTGAGTGAAAGGTTGTTGTCGTGAGAAGGGAAATAATGTGTCCAGTACTAGAGATGTCCGATAATGGCTCCGATATTGTCCAACTCTTAAAATAAATACCGAAGATGTCGTAGTGGTTTGTGTTGTGGTTTGTGCAGCCCTTTGAGACACTAGTGATTTAGGGCTATATAAGTAAACATTGATTGATTGATGGATTAATTACCGATTCCGATAACAACCAATACCAGTGTTTCCCACAGGTCAGGCATCTATTTGTGGTGGTGTGGTCGGGCGGCGGGGGGATGGGGGTGGGGGGGCTAGTAGTGGCGGCGATGACCAAGAAGAACGCGGAGTTGGAATATAATTACAACACTGTATGTACATATTTATATACATATTTATATAATTACATATTTATATAATATGTAACTACAACAAACATTCACAGACAGAGTCCCATTGCTTTTACGAGTGATCAAGTGAGTCAAAAGCCAAAAAAATATATATATTTATTTTTTATTTATTTATTTATTTATTCATTTTTTATTTGTGGGGGCTGTAATTTATTTGTGGCGGGCCGCCACAAATAAATTAATGTGTGGGAAACCCTGCAATACCGATATATAAAGTTGTGGAAAGAACAAATTATTATGCCTAATTTTGTTGTGATGCCCCGCTGGATGCATTAAACAATTTAACAAGGTTTTCCAAAATAAATCAACTCAAGTTATGGAAAAAAAATGCCAACATGGCACTGCCATATTAATTATTGAAGTCACAAAGGGAATTTTTTTTTTTTATGCCTCAAAACAGCAGCTTGGAATTTGGGACATGCTCTCCCTGAGAGAGTATGAGGAGGTTGAGGTGGGCGGGGTTGTGGCAGAGGCGCGGTGTACGGGGTAGCAGGGTGTATACTGTATATTGTAGCGTCCTGGAAGAGTTAGTGCTGCAAGGGGTTCTGGGTATTTGTTCTGTTGTGTTTATGTTGTATTGCTTTCGGTTCCCCTAGGGGGGAGAGGGGGGTGCCCACATATGCGGTCCTCTCCAAGGTTTCTCATAGTCATCATTGTCACCGACGTCCCACTGGGTGTGAGTTTTCCTTGCCCTTATGTGGGCTCTACCGAGGATGTCGTTGTGGTTTGTGTTGTGGCTTGTGCAGCCCTTTGAGAAACTAGTGATTTAGGGCTATATAAATAATCATTGATTGATTGATACGGTGAGGATGTTCTCCCGAAATGTGTTTGTCATTCTTGTTTGGTGTGGGTTCACAGTGTGGCGCATATTTGGAACAGTGTTAAAGTTGTTTATATTACAACCCTCAGTGTGACCTGTATGGCAGTTGACCAAGTATGCTTGCATTCATTTGCGTGTGTGAAAAGCCGTAGATGTTATGTGACTGGGCCGGCACGCAAAGGCAGTGCCTTTAAGGTTTATTGGCCCTCTGTTCTTCTCCCTACGTCCGTGTACACAGCGGCGTTTTAAAAAGTCATACATTTTACTTTTTGAAACCGATACTGATAATTTCAGATATTACATTTTAAAGCGTTTATCGGCCGATAATATCGGCAGTCCGATATTATCGGACTTCTCTAGTCAAAACATTTTTTGTATCGAAATAATGAGGTGGCGACTTGTCCAGGGTGTACCCTGCCTTCCGCCCGATTGTAGCTGAGATAGGCGCCAGCGCCCCCCGCGACCCTGAAAGGGAATAAGCGGTAGAAAATGGATGGATGGATGGATAACCAATCCCAGACCAAGCCATCAATCCACTGTGCCTACATTTAAACAACCACACAAAACACTACGCAACTTACACCAAAAAGCAGAAAATAAGGGGAAATTGACAAAAATGTGAGTGAAAGGTTGTTGTCGTGAGAAGGGAAATAATGTGTCCAGTACTAGAGATGTCCGATAATGGCTCCGATATTGTCCAACTCTTAATTACCGATTCCGATATCAACCGATACCGATATATAAAGCCGTGGAATGAACACATTATTATTATGCCTAATTTTGTTGTGATGCCCCGCTGGATGCATTAAACAATGTAACAAGTTTTTTCCTAAAAAAAACAACTCAAGTTATGGAAAAAAAGTGCCAACATGGCACTGCCATATTTATTATTATTATTATTCTTTTTTTAAATGCCTCAAAACAGCAGCTTGGAATTTGCGACAGGGGTTAGCGGGGGGTGTATATTGTAGCGTCCCTGTAGAGTAAGTGCTGCAAGGGGTTCTGGGTATTTGTTCTGTTGTGTTTATGTTGTGTTACGGTGTGGATGTTCTCCCGAAATGTGTTTGTCATTCTTGTTTGGTGTGGGTTCACAGTGTGGCGCATATTCGGAACAGTGTTAAAGTTGTTTATACGGCCACCCTCAGTGTGATCTGTATGGCTGTTGACCAAGTATGCCTTGCATTCACTTGTGTGTGTGAAAAGCCCTAGATGTTGTTGTGAACGTCATGGATCAATCTACAACCAGGACAGCTATTGACACTTTCTCTTCCCGCTCACAACAGCACACATCCCCTCCTTCACAGTAACAGCGCTGTGCACAACATCCGGTCTGACCGAGCTAACAAAATAAAGGTATCAAAAAGTCTCTTACAAAACAAAGTATCTTAAAGCGCTTATTGATATATTTACAAAATTAGTGTACAAAACCCAAAACCAGTGAAGTTGGCACGTCATGTAAATAATCAATAAAAACAGAATACAATGATTTGCGAATCCTTTTCAACCTATATTCAATTGAATAGACTGCAAAGACAAGATATTTAATGTTTAAACTGCAAATATTAGCTCATTTGGAATTTGATGCCTGCAACATGTTTCAAAAAAGTGGAGGAATGCTCATCAAGAACTTATTTGGAACAGGTGAACAGGTTAAATGGGAACAGGTGGGTGCCATGATTGGGTATAAAAGCAGCTTCCGTGACATGCTCAGTCGTTCACCATCAAGGACGGGGAGAGGGTCACCACTTTGTGAACAAATGCGTGAGTAACAAGAACATTAGGGAATTCACCATCTACGGTCCGCAATATCATCAAAAGGTTCAGAGAATCTGGAGAAATCACTGCACTTAAGCGATGATATTACGGACCGTTGATGCCTCAGGCGGTACTGCATCAAAAATAGACATCAGTGTGTAAAGGATATCACCACATGGACTCAGGAACACTTCATAAAACCACTGTCAGTAACTACACTTGGTTGCTACATCTGTACGTGCAAGTTAAAACTGTACTATGCAAAGCAAATCCCATTTATCAACAACACCCAGGCTCGGCACAAGCTCATCTAAGATGGACTGATGCAAAGTGGAAAAGTGTTCTTTGGTCTGACGAGTCCACATTGCAAATTGTTTTTTGGAAACTGGACGTCGTGTCCTCCGGAACAAAGAGGAAAAGAACCATCCGGATTGTTATAGGCGCAAAGTGTATTAGTGCCCAAGGCATGGGTAACTTACACATCTGTGAAGGCTGAAAGGTAGATACACATGTTGCCATCCAAGCAACGTTATCATGGACGCCCCTGCTTATTTCAGCAAGACAATGCCAAGTCACGTGTTACAACAGCGTGGCTTCACGGTAAAAGAGTGCGGGTACTAGACTGGGCTGCCCATTGAAAATGTGTGGCCTTTTATGAAGCGTAAAATACCACAATGCATTGTCCCTTGGTGCACGATCCACACACCTGATCTTGATTGTGGCTTCGCTACCCGGTGCGCCCCGCCTTCTCGCTGCCATCTTGGGCCGGGCTACGGCGTGCCCTGCCTCTCTGTTGGACTGACAGCTCCACCTCTCCACATCCGTGTATAAGTGTTTGGAAAAAAATGATTTAAGTAATAACTTCAGTGTTGGCGTTGAGCTAGACAGGGTAGTCTCCTCTTAAGGAGACGGTTATCACTTTTACATTTTAAAGTCCCAATTAGGGCCTCTTTCCTACGAGAAGTGATCCAATTTACCTGCGAATATCAAACTAAGGGGCCTTATTAGACTTAGACTTCCTTTTATTGTCATTCAAATTTGAACTTTACAGTACAGATAAGAACGACAGTTGGTCGCTACATCTGTAAGTGCAAGTTAAAATTGTACTATGCAAAGCGAAAGCCATTTATCAACAACACCCAGGCTGGGCACGAGCTAATCTAAGATAGACTGTTGCAAAGTGGAAAAGTGTTCTGTGGTCTGACGAGTCCACATTGCAAATTGTTTTTGGAAACTGTGGACGTGGTGTCCTCCGGAACAAAGAGGAAAAGAACCATCCAGATTGTTATAGGCGCAAAGTGTATTAGTGCCAAAGGCATGGGTAACTTACACATCTGTGAAGGCTGAAAGGTAGATACACATGTTGCCATCCAAGCAACGTTATCATGGACGCCCCTGCTTATTTCAGCAAGACAATGCCAAGTCACGTGTTACAACAGCGTGGCTTCACGGTAAAAGAGTGCGGGTACTAGACTGGGCTGCCCATTGAAAATGTGTGGCCTTTTATGAAGCGTAAAATACCACAATGCATTGTCCCTTGGTGCACGATCCACACACCTGATCTTGATTGTGGCTTCGCTCCCGGTGCGCCCCGCCTCCTCGCTGCCATCTTGGGCCGGGCTACGGCGTGCCCTGCCTCTCTGTTGGACTGACAGCTCCACCTCTCCACATCCGTGTATAAGTGTTTGGAAAAAACTGATTTAAGTAATAACTTCAGTGTTGGCGTTGAGCTAGACAGGGTAGTCTCCTCTTAAGGAGACGGTTATCACTTTTACATTTTAAAGTCCCAATTAGGGCCTCTTTCCTACGAGAAGTGATCCAATTTACCTGCGAATATCAAACTAAGGGGCCTTATTAGACTTAGACTTCCTTTTATTGTCATTCAAATTTGAACTTTACAGTACAGATAAGAACGACAGTTGGTCGCTACATCTGTAAGTGCAAGTTAAAATTGTACTATGCAAAGCGAAAGCCATTTATCAACAACACCCAGGCTGGGCACGAGCTAATCTAAGATAGACTGATGCAAAGTGGAAAAGTGTTCTGTGGTCTGACGAGTCCACATTGCAAATTGTTTTTGGAAACTGTGGACGTGGTGTCCTCCGGAACAAAGAGGAAAAGAACCATCCGGATTGTTATAGGCGCAAAGTGTATTAGTGCCCAAGGCATGGGTAACTTACACATCTGTGAAGGCTGAAAGGTAGATACACTTGTTGCCATCCAAGCAACGTTATCATGGACGCCCCTGCTTATTTCAGCAAGACAATGCCAAGTCACGTGTTACAACAGCGTGGCTTCACGGTAAAAGAGTGCGGGTACTAGACTGGGCTGCCCATTGAAAATGTGTGGCCTTTTATGAAGCGTAAAATACCACAATGCATTGTCCCTTGGTGCACGATCCACACACCTGATCTTGATTGTGGCTTCGCTCCCGGTGCGCCCCGCCTCCTCGCTGCCATCTTGGGCCGGGCTACGGCGTGCCCTGCCTCTCTGTTGGACCGACAGCTCCACCTCTCCACATCCGTGTATAAGTGTTTGGAAAAAACTGATTTAAGTAATAACTTCAGTGTTGGCGTTGAGCTAGACAGGGTAGTCTCCTCTTAAGGAGACGGTTATCACTTTTACATTTTAAAGTCCCAATTAAGGCCTCTTTCCTACGAGAAGTGATCCAATTTACCTGCGAATATCAAACTAAGGGGCCTTATTAGACTTATACTTCCTTTTATTGTCATTCAAATTTGAACTTTACAGTACAGATAAGAACGACAGTTGGTCGCTACATCTGTAAGTGCAAGTTAAAATTGTACTATGCAAAGCGAAAGCCATTTATCAACAACACCCAGGCTGGGCACGAGCTAATCTAAGATAGACTGTTGCAAAGTGGAAAAGTGTTCTGTGGTCTGACGAGTCCACATTGCAAATTGTTTTTGGAAACTGTGGACGTGGTGTCCTCCGGAACAAAGAGGAAAAGAACCATCCGGATTGTTATAGGCGCAAAGTGTATTAGTGCCCAAGGCATGGGTAACTTACACATCTGTGAAGGCTGAAAGGTAGATACACATGTTGCCATCCAAGCAACGTTATCATGGACGCCCCTGCTTATTTCGGCAAGACAATGCCAAGTCACGTGTTACAACAGCGTGGCTTCACGGTAAAAGAGTGCGGGTACTAGACTGGGCTGCCCATTGAAAATGTGTGGCCTTTTATGAAGCGTAAAATACCACAATGCATTGTCCCTTGGTGCACGATCCACACACCTGATCTTGATTGTGGCTTCGCTCCCGGTGCGCCCGCCTCCTCGCTGCCATCTTGGGCCGGGCTACGGCGTGCCCTGCCTCTCTGTTGGACTGACAGCTCCACCTCTCCACATCCGTGTATAAGTGTTTGGAAAAAACTGATTTAAGTAATAACTTCAGTGTTGGCGTTGAGCTAGACAGGGTAGTCTCCTCTTAAGGAGACGGTTATCACTTTTACATTTTAAAGTCCCAATTAGGGCCTCTTTCCTACGAGAAGTGATCCAATTTACCTGCGAATATCAAACTAAGGGGCCTTATTAGACTTAGACTTCCTTTTATTGTCATTCAAATTTGAACTTTACAGTACAGATAAGAACGACAGTTGGTCGCTACATCTGTAAGTGCAAGTTAAAATTGTACTATGCAAAGCGAAAGCCATTTATCAACAACACCCAGGCTGGGCACGAGCTAATCTAAGATAGACTGATGCAAAGTGGAAAAGTGTTCTGTGGTCTGACGAGTCCACATTGCAAATTGTTTTTGGAAACCGTGGACGTCGTGTCCTCCGGAACAAAGAGGAAAAGAACCATCCAGATTGTTATAGGCGCAAAGTGTATTAGTGCCAAAGGCATGGGTAACTTACACATCTGTGAAGGCTGAAAGGTAGATACACATGTTGCCATCCAAGCAACGTTATCATGGACGCCCCTGCTTATTTCAGCAAGACAATGCCAAGTCACGTGTTACAACAGCGTGGCTTCACGGTAAAAGAGTGCGGGTACTAGACTGGGCTGCCCATTGAAAATGTGTGGCCTTTTATGAAGCGTAAAATACCACAATGCATTGTCCCTTGGTGCACGATCCACACACCTGATCTTGATTGTGGCTTCGCTACCCGGTGCGCCCCGCCTCCTCGCTGCCATCTTGGGCCGGGCTACGGCGTGCCCTGCCTCTCTGTTGGACTGACAGCTCCACCTCTCCACATCCGTGTATAAGTGTTTGGAAAAAACTGATTTAAGTAATAACTTCAGTGTTGGCGTTGAGCTAGACAGGGTAGTCTCCTCTTAAGGAGACGGTTATCACTTTTACATTTTAAAGTCCCAATTAGGGCCTCTTTCCTACGAGAAGTGATCCAATTTACCTGCGAATATCAAACTAAGGGGCCTTATTAGACTTAGACTTCCTTTTATTGTCATTCAAATTTGAACTTTACAGTACAGATAAGAACGACAGTTGGTCGCTACATCTGTAAGTGCAAGTTAAAATTGTACTATGCAAAGCAAATCCCATTTATCAACAACACCCAGGCTGGGCACGAGCTAATCTAAGATAGACTGTTGCAAAGTGGAAAAGTGTTCTGTGGTCTGACGAGTCCACATTGCAAATTGTTTTTGGAAACTGTGGACGTGGTGTCCTCCGGAACAAAGAGGAAAAGAACCATCCGGATTGTTATAGGCGCAAAGTGTATTAGGGCCCAAGGCATGGGTAACTTACACATCTGTGAAGGCTGAAAGGTAGATACACATGTTGCCATCCAAGCAACGTTATCATGGACGCCCCTGCTTATTTCAGCAAGACAATGACAAGCCACGTTTTACAACAGCGTGGCTTCATAGTAAAAGAGTGCAGGTAATAGACTGGCCTGCCTGTAGTCCAGACTTGTCTCCCATTGAAAATGTCTGGCCATTTATGAAGCGTAAAATATCGCAATGGAGACCCTGGACTGTTGAACTTAAGCTGTACATCCAGCAAGAATGGGAAAGAATTCCACCTGAAAAGCTTCGAAAATTGGTCTCCTCAGTTCCCAAACGTTTACGGAGTGTTGTTAAAAGGAAAGGCCATGTAATACAGTGGTAAAAATGCCCCTGTGCCAAATGTTTTGCAATGTGTTGCTGCCATTAAATTCTATGATTATTTGCAAAAGAAAAATCTAGTTCCTCAGTCCGAACATTAGGTATCTTGTCTTTGCAGTCTATTCTGTTATGATCCGCTGCCCAGATCATATTATGATTAGATTTTTGAGTCTTTTGTGTTTTCTGTTGGTTTTGGACTCCTTCGGTTCCTGTTAGTGCACCACTCAGTTGGCTACCATAGTTACTTATTATTTTAACCTGCCGCTTGTTCCGGACGCACACCTGGTTTTGTAATCGCTGACATTATTTAAGCTTGCCTTCTCCCGTCAGTCAGTCTGGCTTCTTAGTTTGTTTTCTTACGAGTGACGACTTCTGTTTCCTGCTCGCTACCTGCTAGCTTCCACGCTAGGCTCTTTGTCGTCTAGCTCCCAAGCTAGCTCTTTTAGTTTTTTTGCCTTAAGTGCTATGCGCACGTTTTTCTTTGTCACAGACTGATTTATTTTTAATTAAATCATTTATTCCTACCTTCACGCTGTGTCCGAGGCTCGTCTGCATTCCTGGGAGAACGAAGCCCGCACCACGATGCGACCCGGTCGTTACACTATTCAATTGGATATAAGTTGAAAATTATTTGCAAATCTTTGTATTCTGTTTTTATTTACCAATTACACAACGTGCCAACTTCACTGGTTTTGGGTTTTGTACTTTGACCTAAAATATTAAGCGTGGTGCCCCAAAAAAGTGAGCATTTTTGCATTTAATTAAACTTTTTATCAAATTGTATTCATGACAGAAAAATCCTGTAGTGTAGAAGGTAAAAAAACTAACTGAAATTAATAACAAAACTGTTGTGGTTTTCTGATATTGATATCGTTGTTTGGATTCAGTGCTTTATTATTATTATTTTATCCGTTGTTTATTTACTTATCTATATCCGGTGTTCTTTTAAATGATCTTTAAAGTTGAGTTTTGGCGGTACAATAAACACTCAAGTTTTCAAATTAATAAATTATCATGTTGTTAATCTTGATTTCAATTATCAATCAAAGTGATAGATTTTTATTTTGGCCATATCCGTTTAGCCAAAGCGTCTCAATCACAACATTAGTTGCACTTGACTGCTGATGTGCGCTAATCTTTTGTTCCCTGAAACAAAATTCACTTTTTGATCAAAGTAATAATTGAGGCAAAAAAGGCAAGTAGTGTTGCTTTGACCTTTGCATGTTGAATAAGGTTCAACAAGGTGATAGCGGGACAATGATTAACAATACAATGTTTTGCAACTGTTTTAGTTGCAAAACTAAAACGGGACAAACTTACAACTATAAATCAGTTGCTAAATAGATGAGAGTTTGCACCAGACAACAGAACAAGCCGACAGTTCAGCTTACTGCTTTGTTATCTTTCAATCTGCACACTCTGCTTTATGGAGGTTCATTTGTCTATATTACCAAAGCTTCTTCTTTTTTTTTTTGACACTGAATCTTTTGCTACTGAGATTTGTGAACTGAATTTTAAACATTGAATATAAATTTGTGGGCAAAATGCATGCGTTTGAAAAAAATTAACTTTCTCTTTTAAGCATAAATTGCATCTTTTATTACCACAGTAAGGTGATAATCTTGAGGGATGACAGGCCTGGGGGATATATAATAAACAGTTTCTCTTTTAAGCATAGGTTGCATCTTTTATTACCACCTTACAACACAACCATTGCTTCAGTCTTAATTTACCGTGAGTGGGTAAGCGGTAGGAAATGGATGGATGGTCCCCAAACTATGGCCCCCGGGCCAGATACGGCCCACCAGCTTCCAACGTCCAGCCCGCGGGTTGTCTCGAGTAAAAAATTTAATTAATATTAAATTTTTATTATTTTTTTTTTTTCCATCTGTCATTTCTAGCCCATCCATCAATAAATAAAATTTTGAGCGCTTGTTACTCGAGGTCTCCTAGCTATATGTATGTATATATATATATATATATATATATATATAGATATATATAGATATATATATAGATATACATACATACATGTGTGTATATATATATATATATGTCTATTAATTTGTCTATATACATATATATATATCTATATATATATATATATATATACACATGTATGTCTTGATTGGATTATGTATGTATGTATGTATATATATATATATATATATATATATATATATATATATCCATCCATCAATCCATTTCTACCGGTTATTCCCTTTCGGGTCGCTGGCGCCTATCTCAGCTACAATCGGGCAGAAGGCGGAGTACACCCTGGACAAGTCGCCACCTCATCGCAGGGCCAACACAGATAGACAACATTCACACTCACATTCACACACTAGGGCCAATTTAGTGTTGCCAATCAACCTATCCCCAGGTGCATGTCTTTGGAAGTGGGAGGAAGCCGGAGTACCCGGAGGGAACCCACGCATTCACGGAGAGAACATGCAAACTCCACACAGAAAGATCCCGAGCCTGGATTTGAACCCAGGACTGCAGGACCTTCGTATTGTGAGGCAGACGCACTCACCCCTCTCCCACCGTGAAGCCCCATATATATATATATATATCTTAATTAGATTATCCAGAGAATAGTGCTCGATACCGTGGTAGAGCGCAATATATGTATGTGTGGGAAAAATCACAAGACTACTTCATCTCTACAGAACTGTTTCATGAGGGGTTCCCTCAATCGTCAGGAGATTTTAATGGAAGCATTCACATACAATGGTTTATACAGAGTGGGTAGGTACAGGCAGGCGTAGGGGCGTGGTGATTGACTCATGTGGTAATAAAAGATGCAACCAATGCTTAAAAGAGAAACTGTTTATTATATATCACCCAGACCTGTCATCCCTCAACAAGCACAGTGAAATTATATCAGCATGCCGTCACAGACGGAAACACCTCCTAGGTAACACATGAGCCAATCACCACGCCCCTACGCCTGCCTGTACCCACCCACTCTGTATAAACCATTGTATGTGAATGCTTCCATTAAAATCTCCTGACGATTGAGGGAACCCCTCATGAAACAGTTCTGTAGAGATGAAGTAGTCTTGTGATTTTTCCCACACACATATATATATATATGTATATATATATGTATATGTATGCCAAAAATGTTTTAACCCAAGTTTGGGGACCCCCGGTCTAATTTGTATACACTAAATGTTTCTGAACTGAATTTTACAATGCATTTTGTGCACATATTTTTTCTCAATACAATTGTCATCAAAATTCCATGAAAAAAAAAATATATATATATATAGTTACCTAAATTTTGTGTAAAAAAAAAAAAAAACTTGATCCCTGGCTGGCGCAACCGGGTGTACTCAGGCGGGTTACGTGTATACATTCAGGGTTTATTGTTGTTAAACAAGGTGATCATTATTAAGAGTTATATATACTGTAAATATGTATTGTTAAAAATGGTGACGATGATTAACATTTCAAGAAAATCAGTGCAAGCTTTCTCTAACGCTCTCAACTTCTTTCAGATTTGGTCGTAAGCCGGTTCTGTTTGGAACGTCGGTCATCCAGTCCGTGTTCAGCCTGGCTCTGCTCGCCTCGCCCTCCTGGGAGGTGTTTTGCGTGCTTCTGTTTTGCAGCGGATTGGGAAACATCTCTAATTACCTCTCCTGCTATGTGCTGGGTAATAAAAAACACTCCATGCATGAACCTATAAAAATAACTCCTCAAGATGGCGCGTCCAAACAAAGAATCAAACACTATGGTGACAGCACTTTAGTTGAGTAGGACTGTGAAACATTCCACCCCGAGGCCAAATAGATTTGTGTGCGCATTTTATCAAAGACGAGAAACAAAAATTACGCCAACGAGGAACTTGTAGCAAATTCCTCACCTCCTCGCCAAGAACAGTGTTTAATAAAGGTCAAAGTGTTTCTTTGCAACTTGCTTAAAGGCCTACTGAAATGAGATTTTCTTATTTAAATGGGGATAGCAGGTCCATTCTATGTGTCATACTTGATCATTTCGCCATATTGCCATATTTTTGCTGAAAGGATTTAGTAGAGAACATCCACGATAAAGTCTGCAACTTTTGGTCGCTAATAAAAAAGCCTTGCCTGTACCGGAAGTAGCAGACGATGTGCGTGTGACGTCACGGGTTATAGGGCTCCTCACATCCTCACATTGTTTATAATCATAGCCACCAGCAGCTAGAGCGATTCGGACCGAGAAAGTGACAATTTCCCCATTATTTTGAGCGAGGATGGAAGATTCGTGGATGAGAAAAGTTGGAGTGAAGGACTAGAAGAAGAAAAAAAAAAAAGATGAGGGCAGGAGCGATTCAGATGTTATTAGACACATTTACTAGGATAGTTCTGGAAAATCCCTTATCTTATTATTGCGTTACTAGTGTTTTAGTGAGATTATAAAGTCATACCCGAAAGTTGGAGGGGTGTGGTGGCCGCCAGTGTCTCTGAGTGAAGCCACAGAGGCGCCAAGAAAGTCGCAGCTGCTACAGGAAGAACGACACAAGCTCCGCTCATGTTTACGGTAAGAGCTAACTTTTTACCGAAATTTTCTCACCGAAACCCGCCGGTTGACATGTGGTAAAAAAACCATGCTCGCTTGACCGCTCTGTTCCATATTAAAGCTTCACAACAAACAAAGAAACACCGGCTGTGTTTCGGTTGCTAAAGGCAGCTGCAATCCTGCGCTTTCCACCAACAGCATTCTTCTTTGACGTCTCCATTATTAATTGAACAAATTGCAAAAGATTCATAAACACAGATATCCAGAATACTGTGTAATTATGCGATTAAATCGGACGACTTTTAAAATGTCCGCTCCAACCAATAACGTCACAAGCACGCTTCAACATAAGCGTCATCATTCCGCGACGTTTTTAACAAGAAAGTCGCGGGGAAATTTCAAATTGCAATTTAGTAAACTAAAATGGCCGTATTGGCATGTGTTGCAATGTTAATATTTCATCATTGATATATAAACTATCAGACTGGGTGGTCGCTAGTAGTGGGTTTTAGTAGGCCTTTAATTGTTTGTGATAATTAAATCTCAATTTTTATTACGACATTTAACAATGAGCTTATTATTGATAAATGTTTTCCTTTTATTACATCTTGTTTTATTATCATAGTATCATTTATAAGTAGGTTTGTATACAGTTTTTAAGTCCAATACGCTAGATGGCAGTAGTGTAAATTCATAGTGTTTTTGGTTGCGCCCAAAAAAGTGTTAATACTGTAACTACTGTATATATTAAACACCAGCTGTTTGATTGTAACGTGCATTTGAGTTTTAGTTTTCATGAACTAATTTGGGGGTGTTTAAATCGTCATGAGAAATTGCTAATGCTAATCAGTAGCATGTTAACAGCAAAGCCAATGTATATTAGCATCGGCATAGATTGTGTTGAAAATTGTAGTTTTCCTAAATAAAGTACTATCTAATCTAATCAAGCAAGCACAACTTTGGGAAAAGTGGAGCCTTGATTTACATACCCTTAACGTTTTTCTTAGTTGGTGGTCGGTAGTAGTGGGTTTCAGTAGGCCTTTAAAGTTATATTATTTAACCAAAACATATAACAAGAACAGCACCGGCTATCTTAAGTTACCATTAGTAGTTTAACAGAACATTTATATTTTTACATATATTTTACTTTATAGAACAGGGGTCTCCAGTCAGTAGCTCAGCAAAGGGTCAAAAAACATTTCTCAGAATTTGTATAACTGTTTAAAGGCCTACTGAAAGCCACTACTAGCGACCAGGCAGTCTGATAGTTTATATATCAATGATGAAATATTAACATTGCAACACATGTCAATACGGCCTTTTTATTTTACTAAATTGCAATTTTAAATTTCCCGCGAGGACATATTAGCTCAGCACCACACACGGCTAAAAGTCGTCTCTTTTCATCGCATAATTACACAGTAATTTGGACATCTGTGTTGAATCTTTTGCAATTTCTTCAATTAATAATGGAGACGTCAAAGAAGAATGCTGTTGGTGGAAAGCGGTGGATTGCAGCTGTCTTTAGCAACCGAAACACAGCCGGTGTTTCTTTTGTTTGTTGTGAAGCTTTAACACAGAGCGGTCAAGCGAACATGTTTTTTCAACGTCAACTAGCATGTTTTTGGATGGGAAAATTGTGATACATATCTTACCGGAGACATCAGTGGATTATGCGTCCTCCTGCAGTAGCTGTCAAAAAAGGCATCTGTGAGCTTGGCTCCTCGGCTTCTTTCTGAGACACTTCGTGTTCACCGCAGCCATCCGACTTTCAGGTATGTCCTTACAATCTCACTAAAACACTATGAAAACAATAAGCAGATAAGGGCTCTTCCAGAATTATCCTAGTAAATGTGTCTAATTACATCTGAAACGCTCACACTGCCGACGCTTTTAATTTTATTTATTTTGCACTCTCGCGGCCCTTATGTGGGCCTACCGAGGATGTCTTAGTGGTTTGTGTTGTGGTTTGTGCAGCCCTTTGAGACACTAGTGATTTAGGGCTATATAAGTAAACATTGATTGATTGATTTTTTCTTTTTTTCTTCTAGTCCTTCACTATCAATTTCCTCATCCACGAATCTTTCATCCTCGCTCAAATTAATGGGGAAATTGTCGCTTTCTCGGTCCGAATCGCTCTAGCTGCTGGTGGCCATGATTGTAAACAATGTGAGGATGTGAGGAGCCCTCACACCGGTGACGTCACACGGACATCGTCTGCTACTTCCGGCAAAGGCAAGGCTTTTTTATTAGCGACCAAAAGTTGCGAACTTTATCGTCGATGTTCTCTACTAAATCCTTTCAGCAAAATTATGGCAATATCGCAAAATGATCAAGTATGACACATAGAACGGACCTGCTATCCCCGTTTTAAATAAGAAAATCTCATTTCAGTAGGCCTTTATTTCTGATATATTTAAATACAAAATATTACCAAGACAATGACCACACTAACTAGATATCTGCTTACTAAATAAAGTACAATTTAAAGGGGTCAATTTATTATGTATTGTTCTACATTTTAAAGACTTCCTTGTGGTCTACATAACATGTAATGGTGGTTCTGCATAGATTATGTTTTAGAGACTATCTTCAAGCCGCTTTCTGACCGTCTCTTCTGCGTGCGCCCGTTTTGTGGGCGGGCTTCTCTACACGCCTCCACAACGACTACTTTGTCGTAGTTTTTAGCGCTTCCATATGGAGTCAACTGACAGATAAGTGAGAACTTTATGTTACTTTGTATTAAAAATGGCAACAGCGGAGTCTGCCCGACAACAAGAGGATTGAGAAAAGGGAGGAGCTTATTGAGGACATCTGCGAACATTCATATTATAAATGGATAATCCGCTTAGGTCACACGCGACAAAAAAAGTCACAAAACACGCAAATTCCGAACAGCTCATTTGGCGGAAGTAGGAATGAAGGCAAGATTGTTTTATAAATATCTCTGCGATGCCTTCATGGTCTGATTTAACATTTTCGGGACTTCTGCAGATTCCAGATGCACAACAATAGGTGCCATTAGGTAAGAAAAGTTGGTTTAGCACAGCGTTCACCAACGTAAGGACCAGATGAGTCACCCGCTGGCCTGTTCTAAAAATAGCTCAAATAGCAGCACTTACCAGTGAGCTGCCTCTATTTTTTTTTTTTTGATTTATTTACTAGCAAGCTGGTCTCGCTTCGCTCGACATTTTTTTTAATTCTAAGAGAGACAAAACTCAAATAGAATTTGAAAATTTAAGAAAATATTTTAAAGACTTGGTCTTCACTTGTTTAAATAAATTCATTTATTTTTTTACTTTGCTTCTTATAACTTTCAGAAAGACAATTTTAGAGAAAAAAATACAACCTTAAAATATGATTTTAGGATTTTTAAACACATATACCTTTTTACCTTTTAAATTCCTTCCTTTTTTGATGCAGTACCGCCTGAGGGAGCAAAGGTCCGTAATATCATCGCTTATGTGCAGGGATTCCTCCAGATTCTTTGAACCTTTTGATGATTTTACAGAGCGTAGATGGTAAAAATCCCTAAATTCCTTGCAATAGCTCGTTGAGAAATGTTGTTCTTAAACTCTTCGACAATTTGCTTACAAATTGGTGACCCTCGCCCCATCCTTGTTTGTGAATTACTTAGCATTTCAGGGAAGCTGCTTTTATACCCAATCATGGCACCCACCTGTTCCCAATTAGCCTGCACACCTGTGGGATGTTCCATATAAGTGCTTGATGAGCATTCCTCAACTTTATCAGTATTTAATGCCACCTTTCCCAACTTCTTTGTTACGTGTTGCTGGCATCAAATTCTAAAGTTAGTGATTATCAGTTTGAACATGAAATATGTTGTCTTTGTAGCATATTCAACTGAATATGGGTTGGAAAGGATTTGCAAATCATTGTATTCTGTTTATATTTACATCTAACACAATTTCCCGACTCATATGGAAACGGGGTTTGTACAAGAATGGCCCAAAACAATCCATGCCATGATATGTGAATGGTGGAATGGACTATGTTCTTTTTTTAGGGAGAGCACTAATTTTTTGGCCCTCGACTGGTCTTCTTAATCTCCTACAGACTTCGCAATGGCGGATCTATGATGCAACTGTTTGACTTAATCCTGGAATCCAGTAGCACTTTGAAGCCTGTACCTACTGAAAGCCACTACTACCGACTTATTAGTGATTCCTAGAGCTCAAAAAAAGTCTGCGGGCTATAGAGCGTTTTCCGTTCGGGCTCCAGTACTCTGGAATGCCCTCCCGGTAACAGTTCGAGATGCTACCTCAGTAGAAGCATTTAAGTCTCATCTTAAAACTCATCTGTATACTCTAGCCTTTAAATAGACCTCCTTTTTAGACCAGTTGATCTGCCGCTTCTTTTCTTTCTCCTATGTCCCCCCCTCCCTTGTGGAGGGGGTCCGGTCCGATGACCATGGATGAAGTACTGACTGTCCAGAGTCGAGACCCAGGATGGACCGCTCGTCGGGACCCAGGATGGACCGCTCGCCTGTATCGGTTGGGGACATCTCTACGCTGCTGATCCGCTTGAGATGGTTTCCTGTGGACGGGACTCTCACTGCTGTCTTGGAGCCACTATGGATTGAACTTTCACAGTATCATGTTAGACCCGCTCGACATCCATTGCTTTCGGTCCCCTAGAGGGGGGGGGTTGCCCAGATCTGAGGTCCTCTCCAAGGTTTCTCATAGTCAGCATTGTCGCTGGCGTCCCACTGAATGTGAATTCTCCCTGCCCACTGGGTGTGAGTTTTCCTTGCCCTTTTGTGGGTTCTTCCGAGGATGTTGTAGTCGTAATGATTTGTGCAGTCCTTTGAGACATTTGTGATTTGGGGCTATATAAATAAACATTGATTGATTGATTGATTGACCTTTGTGATGAATGATTTCACGGCAGTGTGCAACAATCAGTTTTGTGACATAATGCTCCTTTGGAACGACTGTTGGATGTTTAACTGAATGGGGAAGGGCTGAAGTCTTCCTCCCAATTTGAGACCATTATCTTTGTCCATGAAATGATCTCGTGGGTACAGTTTGTTATTTGGTATTGGATTACATTTGCTTACCATTTTTATTTCATCCTCGAATGTCTGCCTTTGCAGGTCTTTGATCATCTGAAGCTGTCCATATTGTCGTTCACTTCCAGTTGAGTGTGTGTTTGATTGGTCCTTCAGGACTCGCCACAGCTCTCACGACCTGCTCCCAGGATGAGAACTTCACTAAGGCATCTGCGAGACTCGCATGTTTTGTTAGTAATGTTTGCACCGTCTTTATTTCAGGACCTCCAACTGGAAAATCTGGGGTCTCTCCGTCAGGAGTGAGTGCTTCCCTTTCCCACAAAAAATAGGGACCCTTGAGCCAACTGGATTTCATAAGCTCATCCACCGTTGTTCCCCTTGATGCATTGTCTGCAGGATGTTCATGAGTTGACAGTTAAAGTGGAACATTATCACCAGACCTATGTAAGCGTCAATATATACCTTGATGTTGCAGAAAAAAGACCATATGTTTTTTTAACCGATTTCCAAACTCTAAAAGGGTGAATTTGGCATTTGAAACACCTCCGCAATGACCTTTCACCCGTGACGTCCCAACGGGAAGCAATCCGCCATTTTCTCAAACACATTACACACACCAAGTCAAATCAGCTCTGTTATTTTCCGTTTTTTAGACTGTTTTCCGTACCTTGGAGACATCAGAGACGGATTCAAGTTGACTTACGTGGAGTGTGCTGATCAGACATATCAACGGTCACGGCATGCTAATCGATGCTAACATGCTATTTAGGCTAGCTGTATGTACATATTGCATCATTATGCCTCATTGGTAGCTATATTTGCATCCAGCCTTTCCCTCCACCCACATTTAATGCCAAACAAACACATACCAATCGACGGATTCAAGTTGCACCAGTGGTCAAAGGATGCGAAATCCCTCGTTTGTTCTGCACTTTACCGACGATAGCGATGCTACGACAGAGATGTGTGGATATCCTGCGAAACTCGAAGAAAATGCATTTCCAACGATAACGTCAGCAGAAATCACAAAGGTGAGTTTTGTTGATGTTATTGACTTATGTGCTAATCAGACATACTTGGTCACGGCATGACTGCAAGCTAATTGATGCTAACATGCTATTTAGGCTAGCTGTATGTACATTTGTAGCTATATTTGCATCCAGCCTTTCCCTCCACCCACATTAAATGCCAAACAAACACATACCAATCGACGGATTCAAGTTGCACCAGTGGTCAAAAGATGCGAAAGTCCCTCGTTTGTTCTGCACTTTACCAACGATAGCGACGCTACGACAGAGATGTGTGGATATCCTGCGACACTCCAAAATGATGCATTTCCAACGATAAAGACAACGAAATCACAAAGGTGAGTTTTGTTGATGTTATTGACTTATGTGCTAATCAGACATATTTGGTCACGGCATGACTGCAAGCTAATCGATGTTAACATGCTATTTAGGCTAGCTGTATGTGCATATTGCATCATCATGCCTCATTTGTAGCTATATTTGCATCCAGCCTTTCCCTCCATCTACATTTAATGCCAAACAAACACATACCAATCGACGGATTCAAGTTGCACCAGTGGTCAAAAGATGCAATCGTTGGTTGGAAGGCAATCGCCAAATTCGTCCACATTGCCGCTGTCTGTCGTGATATGGCTCAATAGCTTCAGTTTCTTCTTCAATTTCGTTTTCGCTATCTGCCTCCACACTCCAACCATCCGTTTCAATACATGCGTAATCTGTTGAATCGCTTAAGCCGCTGAAATCCGAGTCTGAATCCGAGCTAATGTCGCTATAGCTTGCTGTTCTATCCGCCATGTTTGTTTGTATTGGCACCACGCAGTGACGTCACAGGAAAATGGACGGGTGGATATAGCCATGGTGAAAATCAGGCACTTTTCGGAATATTGCATGATGGGTAAAATTTTGAAAAAAACTTCGAAAAATAAAATAAGCCACTGGGAACTGATTTTTATTGGTTTTTACCCTTCTGAAATTGTGATAATGTTCCCCTTTAATCCCACAGCTGTGGCAATGTGCTGTTTCTGATTTGTTGCACCCTGTGCGCTACAAATGTGTGAAAATGTTTAACGTCGTTTCTTATACAACCCTGCACAACTTTAGAGTGTGTCCAGAAAAACTCTTCCATAATTGGATATGTGAACTCTTCTCTGAGAATGTTGCTACTGTAAGCTCCAACTGGGGAATAGTAGTGACCTTTGTTGGTGACAAAAGCACCGTGAACATCTTCTTTTTAATTTTCAAGCCTTAAATGGGAACATTATCACAATTTCAGAAGGGTTAAAATAAAAAAAATCAGTTCCCAGTGGCTTATTTTATTTTTCAAAGTTTTTTTCAAAACTTTACCCATCATGGAATATCCCGAAAAAAGGCTTTAAAGTGCCTGATTTTTGCTATCTGTAAATCCACCCGTCCATTTTCCTGTGACGTCACTTAGTGACGCCAATACAAACAAACATGGCGGATAGAACAGCAAGATATAGCAACATTAGCTCGGATTTCAGCGGCTTAAGCGATTCAACAGATTACGCATGTATTGAAACGGATGGTTGGAGTGTGGAGGCAGATAGCGAAAACAAAATTGAAGAAGAAACTGAAGCTATTGAGCGAATAGCTATTGAAGCTATTCGGCGAACGCCTTCTAACCAACAATTGCATGTTTTGACCACTGGAGCAACTTAAATCAGTCGGTTGGTAAGTGTTTGTTTGGCATTAAATGTGGGTGGAGGTAAAGGCTGGATGCAAATATAACTACAAATGTACATACAGCTAGCCTAAATAGCATGTTAGCATCAATTAGCTTGCAGTCATGCCGTGACCAAATATTTCTGATTAGCACATAAGTCAATAACATCAACAAAACTCACCTTTGTGATTTCATTGACTTTATCGTTGGAAGTGCATCTGCTTTGAGTGTCGCAGGAAATCCACACATCTCTGTCGTAGCATCGCTGTCGTCGGTAAAATGTGCAGAACAAACAAGGGACTTTCGCATCTTTTGACCACTGGTGTACCTGAATCCGTCGATTGGTATGTGTTTGTTTGGCATTAAATGTGGGTGGCGGGAAAGGCTGGATGCAAATATAACTACAAATGTACATACAGCTAGCCTAAATAGCATGTTAGCATCAATTAGCTTGCAGTCATGCCGTGACCAAATATTTCTGATTAGCACATAAGTCAATAACATCAACAAAACTCACCTTTGTGATTTCATTGACTTTATCGTTGGAAGTGCATCTGCTTTGAGTGTCGCAGGAAATCCACACATCTCTGTCGTAGCATCGCTGTCGTCGGTAAAATGTGCAGAACAAACGAGGGACTTTCGCATATTTTGACCACGGGTGTACCTGAATCCGTCGATTGGTATGTGTTTGTTTGGCATTAAATGTGGGTGGCGGGAAAGGCTGGATGCAAATATAACTACAAATGTACATACAGCTAGCCTAAATAGCATGTTAGCATCAATTAGCTTGCAGTCATGCCGTGACCAAATATTTCTGATTAGCACATAAGTCAATAACATCAACAAAACTCACCTTTGTGATTTCATTGACTTTATCGTTGGAAGTGCATCTGCTTTGAGTGTCGCAGGAAATCCACACATCTCTGTCGTAGCATCGCTGTCGTCGGTAAAATGTGCAGAACAAACGAGGGACTTTCGCATCTTTTGACCACTGGTGTACCTGAATCCGTCGATTGGTATGTGTTTGTTTGGCATTAAATGTGGGTGGCGGGAAAGGCTGGATGCAAATATAACTACAAATGTACATACAGCTAGCCTAAATAGCATGTTAGCATCAATTAGCTTGCAGTCATGCCGTGACCAAATATTTCTGATTAGCACATAAGTCAATAACATCAACAAAACTCACCTTTGTGATTTCATTGACTTTATCGTTGGAAGTGCATCTGCTTTGAGTGTCGCAGGAAATCCACACATCTCTGTCGTAGCATCGCTGTCGTCGGTAAAATGTGCAGAACAAACGAGGGACTTTCGCATCTTTTGACCACTGGTGTACCTGAATCCGTCGATTGGTATGTGCTTGTTTGGCATTAAATGTGGGTGGCGGGAAAGGCTGGATGCAAATATAACTACAAATGTACATACAGCTAGCCTAAATAGCATGTTAGCATCAATTAGCTTGCAGTCATGCCGTGACCAAATATTTCTGATTAGCACATAAGTCAATAACATCAACAAAACTCACCTTTGTGATTTCATTGACTTTATCGTTGGAAGTGCATCTGCTTTGAGTGTCGCAGGAAATCCACACATCTCTGTCGTAGCATCGCTGTCGTCGGTAAAATGTGCAGAACAAACGAGGGACTTTCGCATCTTTTGACCACTGGTGTACCTGAATCCGTCGATTGGTATGTGTTTGTTTGGCATTAAATGTGGGTGGAGGGAAAGGCTGGATGCAAATATAGCTACAAATTAGGCATAATGATGCAATATGTACATACAGCTAGCCTAAATAGCATGTTAGCATCGATTAGCATGCCGTGCTAATCGATGCAAACTCCACGTAAGTCGTGTTGTTACACCCTCCGACAACACACCGACGAGGCACGATGTCTCCAAGGTGCGGAAAAGTCGAAAAAACGTAAAATAACAGGTGATTTGACTTGGTGTGTGTAATGTGTTTGAGAAAATGGCGGATTGCTTCCCATTGTTACCTCACGGGTGAGAGGTCATCGCTCCGACAGCGAACAATTGAAAGACGTTTAAATCGCCAAATTCACCCTTTTAGAGTTCGGAAATCGGTTAAAAAAACACATGGTCTTTTTTCTGCAACATCAAGGTATATATTGACGCTTGGTGATAATGTTCCACTTTAAGAACAAACATTGTGCACATCCACTTGAGCTTGCATCAGAGCAATGATGGAATTAATTCTCTTTTCACTACTTTTCCAAAGTTAACGGGTAAATAACATCTGTTTACCTGTGATTGATCCAAGTTGGCGAGATCCTTTCGCCATTCCTCCCATTGTGATTTTAGATGTTCAGGCTGCTGGCTGTCCCATCCAGTGCCATGGCGACACATTGCTTGCTGGATTTGTTTACCTTTCAGTAGATAAGGGGAAACAAATCCTAATGAGTCAAAGATGGATGCAATTGTGGATAATATACCACGACATGTAGGAGGTTGCTCTTTGATTGTGGTTTTAAAGGTGTTCCAACAAATACCTAAAGATCTCCCTGTTTGTTTTTCCCAAGAGCAAGGTATTTTGTATTCTTGTTTTCAGCATGTTCTGATGCTGGTATACCTTTTTAATACTGCCTCGATGTTTGATACAAACTTGTGTAGCCTGATGCTACCCTTTGCACACAGATCACAAACCTCCTGTGATAGCTGCAATGCACTTTCTTCTGTCTTTGCACTCCCAACTCCATCGTCCACATACAAACCCCGTTTCCATATGAGTTGGGAAATTGTGTTAGATGTAAATATAAACAGAATACAATGATTTGCAAATCATTTTCAACCCATATTCAATTGAATGCACTACAAAGACAAGATATTTGATGTTCAAACTCATAAACTAAATTTGTTTTTCAAATAATAATTAACTTAGAAGCTCATGGCTGCAACGTGTGCCAAAGTAGTTGGGAAAGGGCATGTTCACCATTGTGTTACATCACATTTTCTTTTAACAACACTCAAACGTTTAGGAACTGAGGAAACTAATTGTTTAACCTTTGAAAGTGGAATTCTTTCCCATTCTTGTTTTATGTACAACTTCAGTCGTTCAACAGTCCAGGGTCTCCGCTGTTTCATATTACGCTTCATAATAAGCCACACATTTTCGATGGGAGACAGGTCTGGACTGCAGGCGGGCCAGGAAAGTACCCGCATTCTCTTACTACGAAGCCCCGCTGTTGTAACACGTGGCTTGGCATTGTCTTGCTGAAATAAGCAGGGGCGTCCATGATAGCGTTGCTTAAATGACAACTTTTGTTGCTCCAAAACCTGTATGGACCATTCAGCATTAATGGTGCCTTCACAGGTGTGTAAGTTACCCATGCCTTGGGCACTAATACACCCCCATACCATCACAGATGCTGGCTTTTAAACTTTGCGCCTATAACAATCCAAATGTTTTTTTCCTCTTTGTTCTGGAGGACACCAGGTCCTCTGTTTCCAAATATAATTTGAAATGTGGACTCGTCAGACCACAGAACACTTTTCCACTTCGCATCAGTCCATCCTAAATGAGCTCGGGCCCAGTGAAGCCGGCGGCGTTCCTGGGTGTTGATGAATGGGTTTCGCTTTGCATAGTAGAGCTTTAACTTGCACTCACAGATGTAGCGACCAACTGTAGTTACTGACTGTGGTTTTATGAAGTGTTCCTGGGCCCGTGTGGTGATATCCTTTACACACTGATGTCGGTTTTTGATATAATACCGCCTGATTGATCAAAGGTCTGTAGTATCATCGCTTACTTGCAGTGATTTCTCCAGATTCTCTGAACCTTTTGACGATTTTACGGACCGTAGATGGTAAAATCCCTAAATTCCTCGCAATAGCTCGTTGGGAAATGTTCTAAAACTGTTCGACAATTTGCTTACAAAGTGGTGACCCTCGCCCCATCCTTGTTTGTGAATTACCAAGCATTTCATGGAAGCTGCTTTTATACCCAATCATGGCACCCACCTGTTCCCAATTAGCCTGCACACCTGTGGGATGTTCCATATAGGTGTTTGATGAGTATTCCTCAACTTTATCAGTATTTATTGTCACCTTTCCCAACTTCTTTGTCACGTGTTGCTGGCATCAAATTCTAAAGTTGATTATTTGCAAAATGTTTATCAGTTTGAACATCAAATATGTTGTCTTTGTAGCATATTCAACTGAATATGGGTTGAAAAGGATTTGCAAATCATTGTATTCCGTTTATATTTACATCTAACGCAATTTCCCAACTCATATGGAAACGGGGTTTGTAGAAGTCTCTGGTTATGAACTGTGACCCAAGCGGACATGAAGCTTTATACTCTTCGGCAAGGTGCTTTAGGCTATAATTTAGGCCACTTCCTCCGCATCACCTCTGTTGATGATGTAATTCATGTACAAACGTACTTAATGTAATCCATCCATCCATCCATTTTCTACCGCTTATTCCCTTTTGGGGTCGCGGGGGGCGCTGGCGCCTATCTCAGCTACAATCGGGCGGAAGGCGGGGTACACCCTGGACAAGTCGCCACCTCATCGCAGGGCCAACACAGATAGACAGACAACATTCACACTCACATTCACACACTAGGGCCAATTTAGTGTTGCCAATCAACCTATCCCCAGGTGCATGTCTTTGGAAGTGGGAGGAAGCCGGAGTACCCGCAGGGAACCCACGCATTCACGGGGAGAACATGCAAACTCCACACAGAAAGATCCCGAGCCTGGATTTGAACCCAGGACTGCAGGACCTTCGTATTGTGAGGCAGACGCACTAACCCCTCTGCCACCGTGAAGCCCCCTTAATGTAATCACTTTTGTATTTTTCATCCCTAGCAAACTTTCTTTTGAGGTGCTTGAGTCTGACCTCTGCAAGTTTTCTGTTATCAGGCAGGTCTGGTCTATGCTTAAACGGTAATGGCATCTCATAATGTCCCCTTTGATTTCACTTTCTTCCTTCTTTTAGCGTATCAAGGAACAGGATATCTTGGTGAGAGACCCTTTTGTCGCTTTCACTGTGATGTCGCTGAAGTCCTTCTCTCATGCACGAATTGTGTCTGATGAGGTTAGATGGGCATCAACACATTTACATCAACACGATGACACGAACAGCCCACAGCTGTTCCAGTCACTCACCGGCCAACAGTGAACTCAACAGGCCTTGTTATCCAACATCTGCGGAATTGTAAAAAGCGGGTGTCATCGACCTAGTCGACCCCTCTCTGTCGATGCCCAACCTGGTCACAGTTCTCCTCTCTGACAGCGCTGACGTGCCGCCTGCTCAAGAAAGAAACTGTGTGAGACTGGAGCTCAGCCTGCAGTGAAGCAGTGCGCATTGTTTAGCTGCAGCTCGTGTCCCCGCCCACTTTGTCACACTTTAGAATGTCACCCTGGTCACCTGCGATGTTTTCGGGTTTGCTCTGGCTGCTGCGCTCTCCCAATGTTAAAGACGCTGAGATCATTATCCATGCGTTTGTTACGTCTCGCCTCGACTACTGTAACGTATTATTTTCGGGTCTCCCCATGTCTAGCATTAAAAGATTACAGTTGGTACAAAATGCGGCTGCTAGACTTTTGACAAGAACAAGAAAGTTTGATCATATTACGCCTGTACTGGCTCACCTACACTGGCTTCCTGTGCACTTAAGATGTGACTTTAAGGTTTTACTACTTACGTATAAAATACTACACGGTCTAGCTCCATCTTATCTTGCCGATTGTATTGTACCATATGTCCCGGCAAGAAATCTGCGTTCAAAGGACTCCGGCTTATTAGTGATTCCCAAAGCCCAAAAAAAGTCTGCGGGCTATAGAGCGTTTTCCGTTCGGGCTCCAGTACTCTGGAATGCCCTCCCGGTAACAGTTCGAGATGCCACCTCAGTAGAAGCATTTAAGTCTCACCTTAAAACTCATTTGTATACTCTAGCCTTTAAATAGACTCCCTTTTTAGACCAGTTGATCTGCCGTTTCTTTTCTTTTTCTTCTATGTCCCACTCTCCCGTGTGGAGGGGGTCCGGTCCGATCCGGTGGCCATGTACTGCTTGCCTGTGTATCGGCTGGGGACATCTCTGCACTGCTGGTCCGCCTACGCTTGGGATGGTTTCCTGCTGGCTCCGCTGTGAACGGGACTCTCGCTGCTGTGTCTTGGATCCTCTTTGGACTGGACTCTCGCGACTGTGTTGTATCCATTGTGGATTGAACTTTCACAGTATCATGTTAGATCCGCTCGACATCCATTGCTTTCCTCCTCTCTAAGGTTCTCATAGTCATCATTGTCACCGACGTCCCACTGGGTCATTATTGTCACCAATGTCCCACTGGGTGTGAGTTTTCCTACCGAGGATGTCGTGGTGGTTTGTGCAGCCCTTTGAGACACTAGTGATTTAGGGCTATATAAGTAAACATTGATTGATTGATTGAATGTTTTCAGGCTTGCTCTGGCTGTGGCGCTCTCCCAAATGTTTGACTGGGTGACTTTGGCTTCACAAGCCCTTAACCTGGCAGAACAGAAGTACGCTGTGGGCGAGAGAGAAGCCCTCCCCTGCCTCTAGCTGTGCGAACACTGACATGTACCTGTGCAGAAGGGCTTTTACCATCCGCAAAAATCATCAAGCACTGACATCTCTGCCAATCAAGGTACAGGGCAAAGGACTATGATAGCACCAGAGGAAGAAGAGGACTGGGTCCAGGTCCTGTACGGACCCGGGATGCAGCAGTTGATGAAATTCTCACAACTCTTCGCACTTATGGCCAGGAGGGCTGCCCAGTCAAGGTGGATGACGACCTACTGATGTATTACAGAGTGCGGGATGAGCTGTCCTGTTGGGGGTTTGTGTGCCTAGTCAAGGGGACGTCGCGCAATCAAATCTGAGGCTTTGAAGGCATGTGGGATCATGTGCCAGTTGAAGTACCTGGGGGTGGTAAAGACGAAGCAGAGCTGCCAGTGTACCGTGTGGTGGCCCCGCATGGACGTTGATATGGATAAGCTGGGGTCTTTCTGTCTTGCCTCTGGTGAGGGCGGTCGCATTTTTTCCGCTCCCTCTTCCCCCAGCTGGCTCTCTTTGTTTTTGTCTTGTCTGAACTTTTTTGATTCCTCTTTCTTTGCGCTGTCCTCAAATCCAAACATCAGACATGGAAATGATAAGCTGGACTCTCGACGCAATTGACAAAATCTTTTCGACGAGGAAAAGAGGATCGGGGGAACCTGGCTGCCCCGATGGAACCATTGCTGAGGGGTACGTGAGAGATTCCTGGGATAGATGGAGAATCATGTGCCTCACAGTCCTTTCCATTGAGGACCGTGATCGCGGGGCACCTGCTGATTGGGCTAAGCATTGCTCAGGTGTATCGTCAAATTCGTAAGACGATGGCACCCACTAACTTGAATGGCCTTGATGCTGTTAAAACAGGACCAGGCTATTCTGAAAATCACCGCTGAGGAAACCTCAATGATGGACGCTTTTGACCTCCCTCCCTCCCTCCCTCAACGACACCTGGAGTCGAACTTTTGCAGATCGGCCTCAGTTTATAAAAAACATTCCATCATCACACCCAAGACGATTGGGCACACAAACACGCCTTCACCACCGCTTGTTTCCCCTCGGGGTGATGGTCGGATGGCAGCGCTTCATAGCAGCGGTCGCCTTCCAGGGCCCCAACTCCCTGCCCCTCTGTTGCGAGTTTGTCATGATTAAATGTAACGTGTTTATGTGTGCATTGCATGGAGTTTTTTCCCCACCCCAGACTAGGCCTTAGGAGCCCAGTCTAGATTGTATTTTTTTACTCATCTTTTTACCCAGCGTTTTACCATTTTCCCATCTTTTACGGGGCGCCGTGTGGCGACCCATCAGCGTTCCTGTTCTGAAACCCTGTACACTGTTTTTTTGTCTAATCTTGAACGGGTTAGTGCTGAAAACTAAATTTCGTTGTACTTGTGCAATGACAATAAAGACCGATCTGATCTGGTACGTAACTTTGCTTGCTGCCTTCTGAGCGGGTAAAACAAGTCAACCTGCCACTGCACATCTCCCATAACTCCATGGCCTGCAGCACCACCGGAGCACAATCAGGTGGATCTGTGGAAATATTCATGGCGCAGCAGCACACACCCGGTTCTTGCTAGTTGTGCATGACATGCAGTCCAAGTGGCCTGAGGTGGCCTACCATTTGATTAGCTGGACTCTCAACTCAATTGACAAAATATTTTCGATGAGGAAAAGAGGTTCTGGGGGGCCTGGTTGCCCTGAAAGAACAATTGCTGCGGGGTATGTGAGAGAGTCCTGGGAGAAATGGAAAATCGTATGCCTCTCCGCCGAGGACGTGGGAGACATCTACCTATTTGAATCCGTGATCTCAGGGCATCTGCCGATTGAGCTGGGCATTGCCCTGGTGTATCGTCAAATTCGGAAGACGATGGCAGCCACTCAAGGAGCCCAAAGGCTGTTCTTTGCAATGGAAGGCATGGGTCGAGCTGGGGGATCACAGACTGTGGCAATTTCTGAACTGAATCGTAAGTTGGATCACATCATGGAGAGGCTTATTGAAATGCAAAATTTGGATATGAGAGCTGTCATGGACGACTAGAACAGACAAGCCATGGAAATGTCCTCTCACTTGGAAAAACAACAATCCGATTCGATTTGACTCCCTCGAATGGCCCTGGCGCTGGTCAAAACAGAAGAAGGCTGTTCCGAAAACATCCCTCGAGGACACCTCAGTGATGGACACTCTGACCTCCCTGGCTCTTCCACAACACCTGGGAGTTGAACTCTGCTTGCAATGCCTGCAGAGTGGCTCCAGGCCTATAGACACAACAACACTACGTCCTGGACAATGGGCATATGCACACACACACACACACTCACCCACGCCTTCACCAGCTTGATTCTCTTTAGGGGAGATGGATGGCTGACTAGCACTTATCCATCAGCAGCCGGCCTCCGTAGCTCCCACTCCCTGCCTTCTGTTGCAAGTTTTGTTGATTAACGTCTTTCTGTGCTATAGCTATGAGGTTTTTTTTTGTTGGCCTCAGTCTGGACCCCCTCCCTGGAGTCCAGCCTTTGACTAAATTGTTTTTTACTCCCCCGCCGCAACAGTTTCTGCTGTTTCTCACCTTTTTTTGTAAGGGGCAGACCCGTCAGCAATCCTTTGTCTGTCTCCCTGTAATTTTTGTCTGATCTTGAGTGGGATTGTGCTGAAAATCTAATTTCCCCTCGGGGAATAATAAAATACTTCTGAAATCTGATTACTGATCGGTTGGACAGGTTTTATAGTTGCTGGGACTTACCCATGGCAATCAAAAAGGACAATGGTAACCAATTCACTTAAGCAAATTTGCAGAGTTTCTGCTATCAAGCAAATTATAATTACTGTGTATCATCCTGAGATTATGAGGTTGAGGGGGAATAATAATAATAATGGATTATATTTATATAGCACTTTTCTAGACACTCTAAGCCAGGGGTCGGGAACCTTTTTGGCTGTGAAAGCCGTAAGAGCCATATAATATTTTTCTTAACACTGAACACAAATGTGTGCATTTTTAAGTAAGACCAACATTTCTAGGGTATAAGAGGTCTCTTATTCTTTGTAATAACATTGTTATTCTGAAGCTAACTGTGGAGGGGGCGTGGCCTGCGGGCCTGCAGCGGACTGGGGTGTGCCAGGACAGGCCTCGAAATCAGCGACAGGTGCGTAGATGGTCCACCTGGGCCTCGATATCTAATCACCTGTCGCTCTGTTATAAGCCACAGCCAGTAGGAGAGACAGGTTGGGGCTGGAGCCAGAGCGCGAGCGAGAACGAAAGACAAAGGGAGACTTATTGAAAAATGAAACAATATTGTAACCCTGAAACCGGCTCTCATTTCGGTGCTTAGTGGTCTGAAGAACCCCCAGAGGGGCGAGCCCCACACTAACCAATAATAAATAAATAACTTCTTACCATTACGCAACTTCTTGAACAGGTGTGGTGGATGGAATAAAAATGCATGAGAATGTTTTATATTTTGAACGTTATTTTTAACACTGATTACAAGTGGAACCATTCATTACTTATCATGTTAAGCAATGTCAGCTCAGATTTATCCGGGAGCCAGATGCAGTCATCGAAAGAGCCACATCTGGCTCGCGAGCCATAGCTTCCCTACCCCTGCTCTAAGCGCTTCTCAGAGAAGTGAGAACCTTTACCACCACCTATCATTCATGATGAATGATAGGTGGTGGTAAGCTACTTTTATAGCCACAGCTGCCGTGGGTCAGACTGACAGAAGCGTGGCTGGCAGTTTGCGCCTACGGCCCCTCCGACCACCGCCTATCATTCATCATTCATTCACCAATGTGAAGTGCCGTTGTGCCCAAGGACACAACGGCAGCAATTTGGATGGTAAGAGGCAGGGAGCGAACCTGCAACCCTCAGGTTTCTGGTACGGCCGCTCTACCCACTGCACCAAGCTGCCCCGGGAAGGCTAAATAAAACCGTAAAGAACAGGAATCAAGGCACACAGTGGCAGTGTGCGTCACAATACGAAGGTCTCGGGTTCAGTCCTGCGCTCGGGATCTTTCTGTGTGGAGTTTGCATGTTCTCCCCGTGAATGCGTGGGTACCACGGCTGCCTCCCACCTCCAAAGACATGCACCTGGGGATAGGTCGATTGGCGACACTAGTGTGCGAATGTGAGTGTGAATGTTGTCTGTCTATCTGTGTTGGCCCTGCGATGAGGTGGCGACTTGTCCAGGGTGTACTCCTGCCTACCTACCGCCCGAATGCAGCTGAGATAGGCTCCAGCACCCCCCCCCCCGCCACCCCAAAATGGGACAAGTGGAAAAAAGTTGATGAATAGGCCTTTCTTGATCATTGTAATCTGTGTAATTACGACCCAGCATGATATTTGTAACCTCACTTCACTTTTGACTTTCTCCACCATGCAGGCACGGAAATCCTAACGGGCAACGCTCGGGTGGTGTATGCATCCATAGGTGTGTTCGTGGCCTTCGCCTTTGGCTACATGATGCTGCCCCTTTTCGCCTACTTCCTCAGGACCTGGACGGGTCTGACGATGGCTAACGCTTTGCTTGGCATCCTTTACATGCCCCTCTGGTGGTGGGTTTTTGTCATTACTAGGAAACACTTACCTGAAAGTAGTTACTTGCTGTCATTTTGTGTGTGTGTGTGTGTGTGTTACAGGTTCCTCCCGGAGTCTCCAATGTGGTTGTTGTCTCAGGGACGAGTGGCGGAGGCTGAGACCATCGTGAGGAAAGCTGCAAAGATGAACAGAGTGGAGGCTCCAGAGAAAATATTTGCCGATTACATTATAAACGTAAGTCAACTTCATGTTTTTACAATTTACACTTGCCGGACACTTTTTGACGTATACTCCATGTCTGACTCCATATTTGCTTGTGTGTTGTTGTTGTTGTTGTGGGTCCGTGCAGTGGAAGGAGGAAGGTGAGGGGATTTGAAGGCCTACTGAAAGCCACTACTACCAACCACGCAGTCTGATAGTTTATATATCAATGATGAAATATTAACATTGCAACACATGCCAATACGGCCTTTTTAGTTTACTAAATTGTTATTTTAAATTTCCCGCAAAGACTCCTGTTGAAAACGTCAACATCACGGACTGTTAGGAAAAATTTGCGCTGCACACACACACACACACACACACACACAGCTAAAAGTTGTCTGCTTTAACCGCATACTTACACAGTATTTTGGACATCTGTGTTGCTGAATCTTTTCCAATTTGTTCAATTAATAATGGAGAAATCAAAGTAGAAAGATGGAGGTGGGAAGCTTTAGCCTTTAGCCACACAAACACACGGTGATTCCTTGTTTAAAATTCCCGGAGGTGAAACTTTACTATGGATCAGAGCGGTCAAGCGAACATGGAGCCCGACCAAATGTCAACCAGCAGTTTTCGGTGAGAAAATTGTGGTAAAAAGTCGCCACTTACCGGAGATCGGCTGAGCTTGTGCCGTCCATACAGCTGCCGTCGACTTCAAACAGACACTGGCGTTACCATGAATTGATTAACGTGGACCCCGACTTAAACAAGATGAAAACTTATTAGGGTGTTACCATTTAGTGGTCAATTGTACGGAATATGTACTGAACTGTGCAATCTACTAATAAAAGTATCAATCAATCAATACACCCTTCCGACTATCAGGTACTATTAATCTCACTAAAACACTAGCAACACAATAGAACGAAAAGGGATTTCCCAGAATTATCCTAGTAAATGTGTCTAAAAACAACTGAATCCGTCCCAATGCAATCGTTTTTTTTTCTTCTAGCCCATCGCTATCAAGATCGTCAAACACAAATCTGTCATCCTCGCTCAAATTAATGGGGAAATTGTAGTTTTCTTGGTTCGAATAGCTGTTTTTGTTGGAGGCTCCCATTAAAAACAATGTGAGGATGTGAGGAGCCATCAATGGGTGACGTCATCGTCTGCGACTTCCGGTAAAGGCAGGGCTTTTCTGTTAGCGACCAAAAGTTGCGAACTTTTTCATCGATGTTCTCTACTAAAATCCTTTCAGCAAAAATCTGGCAATATCGGGAAATGATCAAGTATGACACATAGAATGGACCTGCTATCCCCGTTTGAATAAGAACATCTCATTGTGAGTGTGAATGTTGTCTGTCTGTGTTGGCCCTGCGATAAGGTGGCGACTTGTCCATGGTGTACCCCGTCTTCCGCCCGATTGTAGCTGAGATAGGCACCAGCGCCCCCGCGACCCCAAAAGGGAATAAGCGGTAGAAAATGGATATCTTACAAACTCGGTACATCGCCCAGCCCTATGCCATGGACGGCTAGAGGACGAAACGGAATTTCTTCAGTTGTGGTCAAAAGTTTACATACACATAATGTCATGGCTGTCTTGAGTTTCCAATAATTTCTACAACTCTTATTTTTTTGTGATAAAGTGAGCACATACTTGTTGGTCACAAAAAAACATTCATGAAGTTTGGTTCTTTCATGAATTTATTATGGGTCTACTGAAAATGTGACCAAATCTGCTGGGTCAAAAGTATACGTACAGCAATGTTAAAGGTCTACTGAAATTAGATTTTCAGGTCCATTCTATGTGTCATACTTGATCATTTCGCGATATTGCAATTCTTTTGCTGAAAGGATTTAGTAGAGAACACCGACGATAAAGTTTGCAACTTTTGGTCGCTAATAGAAAAGCCTCGCCTTTACCGGAAGTAGCAGACGATGTGCGCGTGACGTCACCGGTGTGAGGGCTCCTCACATCTGAACATTGTTTATAATGTGAGCCATCAGCAGTAAGAGTAATTCGGACCGAGAAAGCGACGATTTCCCCATTAGTTTGAGCGAGGATGAAGGATTCGTGGATGAGGAAAGTTAGAGTGAAGCACTAAAAAAAAAAAAAAGGCCACAGCAGTGGGAGCGTTTCAGATGTAATTAGACACATTTATTAGGATAATTCTGGAAAATCCCTTATCTGCTTATTGTGTTAATAGTATTTTAGTGAGATTATAAGGACATACCTGAAAGTCGGATGGCTGCGGTGAACGTCAGTGTCTCTGAGAGAAGCCGAGGAGCCAAGATCACAGCTGCCTTTTTGAGCTGCAGGATGAGGTCGCGTAATCCACTCAAGTCTGCGGTAAGAGCAGACTTATTATCACAATTTTCCCATCCAAAAACTTGCTGGTTGACGTAGAGAAACATGTTCGCTTGACCGCTCTGTGTTAAAGCTTCACAACAAACAAAGAAACACGGCTGTGTTTCGGTTGCTAAAGGCAACTGCAATCCACCGCTTTCCACCAACAGCATTCTTCTTTGACGTCTCCATTATTACTTGAAAAAATTGCAAAGGATTCAGCAACACAAATGTCCAAAATGCTGTGTGATTGCGCGATGAAAAGAGACGACTTTTAGCCGTAAGTGGTGCTGGGCTAATATGTCCCCTCCAACCCGAGACGTCACAAACACACGTCATCATTCAGCGACGTTTTCAACAGGAAACTCAGCGGGAAATTTAAAATTGTAATTTAGTGAACTAAACCGGCCGTATTGGCATGTGTTGCAATGTTAATATTTCATCATTGATATATAAACTATCAGACTGCGTGGTCGGTAGTAGTGGCTTTCAGTAGGCCTTTAATATTTGGTTTCATGTCCCTTTGCAAGTTTCACTGCAAAAAGGCACTTTTGGTAGCCATCCAGAAGCTTCTGGCAAGCTTTTGGTTAAGCCTACTCCTCTTGGTACAGTTCTCAATGGGGTTTAAGTCAGGACTTTCGGAAGGCCATTCTAAAACCCTAATTCTAGCCTAATTTAGCTATTCCGTTACCACTTTTTATGTGTGTTTGGGGTCATTGTCCTGTTGGAACACCCAACTGCGCCCAAGACCCTGACGATTTTAGGTAGTCTTGAAAAATTTGGAGGTAATCCTCCTTTTCCATTGTCCCATTTACTCTCAGTAAAGCACCAGTTCCATTGGCAGCAAAACAGGCCCAGAGCATAATACTACCACCACCATGCTTGACGGTAGGTGTGGTGTTCCCGGGATTAAAGGCCTCACCTTTTATCCTCCAAACATATTGCAGCAAAACAGCTCAATTTTTGTTTCATCTGATCACAGAACTTCCCTCCACAAGGTCTTATTTTTGTCCATGTGATTAGCAGCCAACTTTAGACGAGCCTTAAGGTGTTGCTTCTGGAGCAAGGTCTTCCTTCTTGTATGGTAGCCTCTCAGTCCATGGCGATGCATAACACGCTTGACTGTGGACACAGACTCTTATCTTCCAGCAGCTTCCTCTTGATCCTCTTGACCAATTTTCTCTCAGCGGCAGGTGATAGCTTGGGTTTTCTTCCTGATCGTGGCAGTGACAAAACTGTGCCATGCACTTTATACCTACAAACAATTGTCTGCACAGTTGCTCTTTAAGCATTAAGCTTCTTTGAAATGGCTCCAAGTGACTTTCCTGCCTTGTTTAAGTCAATGATTAGTTTTTTCAGATCTGTGCTGAGTTCCTTTGACTTTCCCATTGTTGCGTTTGTAATCGAGTCTAATGACTGCATCACATGAGCCCAGAAACTGATGACATAGTGCTGTATTTTACTTCTTTATCTTTTTTTTTTTCAACCAAAAATGCTTTGCTCTGATTAGGGGGTACTTGAATTAAAAAAATGTTCACAGGTGGTACATCTCTGAAAAAAGGTTGACAACCACTGCTCTAAAAGCTGTAGATGTTATTGTCATATATGCATGTACAGTAGAAGGCAGTATTGTCCTGTTTAAGAGTGTCACAACATTGCTGTTTACAGCAGACCAACTGCTTTGCGGTAGACGAAAGCGTGACTGCTGTTGTTGTGTGTTGTTACCGCGCTGGGAGGACGTTAATGAGACTGCCTAACAATAAACCCACATAAGAAACCAAGAACTCGCCATCAATCATTCGACAGTTATAAAGTCATTGGGCAGGCACTCTGTTTATATTGTGAAAAGAGGCTGTCGACACGTCACTCGGGTCCGCATGGAGCTGGAGGGGGCGTGGCCTCCAGCTTCGCCTGAATTTCGGGAGATTTTCAGGAGAAAATTTGTCCCGGGAGGTTCTCGGGAGAGGCGCTGAATTTCGGGAGTCTCCCGGAAAATCCGGAAGGGTTGGCAAGTATGATGTAAACTTTTGACCACGACTGTACTTCCGGTTAAAAGTACTGATTGGAAGGACACCGCAGCACCCGCAGTGAGCAAACTCCTCCAAAAGATGGCACCATAGCACAAAAAATAACACACCTGTTCAGTGTCTTTGGACTATTTGCATTATAGCTGTCAATGAAGAAAAATGAATATATTAGACGCACTATCCAATAAGCCGCACGGTTTAATTCGTAAGAAAAAAGTAGAGGCTTATAGTATTTACAGTACAAACCCAGTTTCCATATGAGTTGGGAAATTGTGTTGGATGTAAATATAAACAGAATAAAATGATTTGCAAATCCTTTTCAACCCATATTCAATTGAATGCACTACAAAGACAAGATATTTGTTTTTTTTTGCCAATAATAATTAATTTAGAATTTCATGGCTGCAACACGTGCCAAAGTAGTTGGGAAAGGGCATGTTCACCACTGTGTTACATCACATTTTCTTTTAACAACACTCAATAAATGTTTGGGAACTGAGGAAACTAATTGTTGAAGCTTTGAAAGTGGAATTCTTTACCATTCTTACTTGATGTACAGCTTAAGTTGTTCAACAGTCCGGGGTCTTGTTGTCGTATTTTACGCTTCATAATGCGCCACACATTTTCGATGGGAGACATGTCTGGACTACAGGCGGGCCAGGAAAGTACCCGCACTCTTTTACTACAAAGCCACGCTGTTGTAACACGTGGCTTGGCATTGTTTTGCTGAAATAAGCAGGGGCGTTCATTAAAACGTTGCCTGGATGACAACATATGTTGCTCCAAAACCTGTATGGACCTTTCAGCATTAATGGTGCCCTCACAGATGTGTAAGTTACCCATGCCTTGGGCACTAATACACCCCCATACCATCACAGATGCTGGCTTTTGAACTTTGCGCCTATAACAATCCGGAAGGTTATTTTACTCTTTGTTCCTAAGGACACTACGTCCACAGTTTCCAAATATAATTTGAAATGTGGACTCGTCAGACCACAGAACACTTTTCCACTCTGCATCAGTCTATCCTAAATGAGCTCGGGCCCAGTGAAGCCGGCGGCGTTCCTGGGTGTTGTTAATGAATGGCTTTCGCTTTGCATAGCAGAGTTTTAACTTGCACTTACAGATGTAGCGACCAACTGTAGTAACTGACAGTGGTTTTATGAAGTGTTCCTGAGCCCGTGTGGTGATATCCTTTACACACTGTTTGATGCAATACAGCCTGAGGGATCAAAGGTCCGTAATATCATCGCTTACGTGCAGTGATTTCTCCAGATTCTCTGAACCTTTTGATGATTTTACGGACCGTAGATGTTAAAATCCCTAAATTCCTTGCAATAGATCGTTGAGAAATGTTTTTCTAAAACTTTTCGACAATTTGCTTACAAAGTGGTGACCCTCGCCCCATCCTTGTTTGTGAATTACTTAGCATTTCATGGAAGCTGCTTTTATACCCAATCATGGCAGCGTTTCTGGGTGTTGTTGATAAATGGCTTTGGCTCTGCATAGTAGTTTTAACTTGCACTTACAGATTTAGCGACAAACTGTAGTTTCTGACAGTGGTTTTCTGAAGTGTTCCCATGTGGTGATATCCTTTACACACTGATGCCATTTTTTTGATGCAGTACCGCCTGAGGGATCAAAGGTCCATAATATATTTGCTTACGTGCAGTGATTTCTCCGGATTCCCTTCACCTTTTGATGATTTTACGGACCGTAGATGGTAAAATCCCTAAATTCCTTGCAATAGCTCGTTGAGAAATGTTGTTCTAAAACTTTTCGACAATTTGCTTACAAAGTGGTGACCCTCGCCCCATCCTTGTTTGTGAATTACTTAGCATTTCATGGAAGCTGCTTTTATACCCAATCATGGCAGCGTTTCTGGGTGTTGTTGATAAATGGCTTTGGCTCTGCATAGTAGTTTTAACTTGCACTTACAGATTTAGCGACAAACTGTAGTTTCTGACAGTGGTTTTCTGAAGTGTTCCTGAGCCCATGTGGTGATATCCTTTACACACTGATGCCATTTTTTGATGCAGTACCGCCTGAGGGATCAAAGGTCCATAATATATTTGCTTACGTGCAGTGATTTCTCCGGATTCCCTTCACCTTTTGATGATTTTACGGACCGTAGATGGTAAAATCCCTAAATTCCTTGCAATAGCTCGTTGAGAAATGTTGTTCTAAAACTTTTCGACAATTTGCTTACAAAGTGGTGACCCTCGCCCCATCCTTGTTTGTGAATTACTTAGCATTTCATGGAAGCTGCTTTTATACCCAATCATGGCAGCGTTTCTGGGTGTTGTTGATAAATGGCTTTGGCTCTGCATAGTAGTTTTAACTTGCACTTACAGATTTAGCGACAAACTGTAGTTTCTGACAGTGGTTTTCTGAAGTGTTCCTGAGCCCATGTGGTGATATCCTTTACACACTGATGCCATTTTTTGATGCAGTACCGCCTGAGGGATCAAAGGTCCATAATATATTTGCTTACGTGCAGTGATTTCTCCGGATTCCCTTCACCTTTTGATGATTTTACGGACCGTAGATGGTAAAATCCCTAAATTCCTTGCAATGGAAGCTGCTCTTATAGCCAATCATGGCACCCACCTGTTCCCAATTAGCCCGCACACCTGTGGGATGTCCCAAATAAGTGTTTGATGGGCATTTCTCAACTTTATCAGCACTTATCGCCACCTTTCCCAATTTCTTTGCCACGTGTGGCTGGCATCAAATTCTAAAGTTAATGATTATTTGCCCCAAAAAAATAAAAATGTTTATCAGTTTGAACATCAAATATGTTGTCTTTGTAGCATATTCAGCTGAATATGGGTCGAAAATTATTTGCAAATCATTGTTTTCTGTTTATATTTACATTAAATACAATTTCCCAACTCATATGGAAACAGGGTTTGTATAAGTTGATGTGTACGTTGTTTGAGTGTTGATAATGAAATTGTGTTATTTTAGACATTTCATATTGCTCCTAATTTTTTTGTCTGTGCTCCCAGATGTTTTCATTTCGATGCAAATATGCTCAAAGTGAAACAGACATTTAATGTCGTGGCCGGTGTTGTACCGAATTATGCACTCCCGCCGTAAAATGCACCCCCTGGCGGGAGCGCGCTTACGTCACTCGGTTGCGTCGAAATCTATCTCTGGCTAGGATGCTCGTAGAGACATGAAACTCACCCTAGTAACTCATCCTTACCCCCCCCCCGTATACTGTGAAAACCATGTGATGATTGGACCTCCACAGGCGGAGTTAGGGCAGGGGTGCTTTTTCAGGCAGCACCAACAGCCCACCGGCCGGAAAAAGCACCCCCTATCTATCTCTGGCTAGGATGCTCGTAGAGACATGAAACTCACCCTAGTAACTCATCCTTACCCCCCCTGTATACTGTGAAAACCATGTGATGATTGGACCTCCATAGGCGGAGTTAGGGCAGGGGTGCTTTTTCAGGCAGCACCAACAGCCCACCGGCCGGAAAAAGCACCCCCTATCTATCTCTGGCTAGGATGCTCGTAGAGACATGAAACTCACCCTAGTAACTCATCCTTACCCCCCCCCCCCCCCGTATACTGTGAAAACCATGTGATGATTGGACCTCCACAGGCGGAGTTAGGGCAGGGGTGCTTTTTCAGGCAGCACCAACAGCCCACCGGCCGGAAAATGCACCCCCTATCTATCTCTGGCTAGGATGCTCGTAGAGACATGAAACTCACCCTAGTAACTCATCCTTACCCCCCCCCGTATACTGTGAAAACCATGTGATGATTGGACCTCCACAGGCGGAGTTAGGGGGGGGGGTGCTTTTTCAGGCAGCACCAACAGCCCACCTGCCGGAAAATGCACCCCCTATCTATCTCTGGCTAGGATGCTCGTAGAGACATGAAACTCACCCTAGTAACTCATCCTTCCCCCCCCCCTGTATACTGTGAAAACCATGTGATGATTGGACCTCCACAGGCGGAGTTAGGGCAGGGGTGCTTTTTCAGGCAGCACCAACAGCCCACCGGCCGGAAAATGCACCCCCTATCTATCTCTGGCTAGGATGCTCGTAGAGACATGAAACTCACCCTAGTAACTCATCCTTCCCCCCCCCCCCTGTATACTGTGAAAACCATGTGATGATTGGACCTCCACAGGCGGAGTTAGGGCAGGGGTGCTTTTTCAGGCAGCACCAACAGCCCACCGGCCGGAAAAAGCACCCCCCCCCTAACTCCGCCTGTGGAGGTCCAATCATCACATGGTTTTCACAGTATACGGGGGGGGGTAAGGATGAGTTACTAGGGTGAGTTTCATGTCTCTACGACCATCCTAGCCAGAGATAGATAGATGTTCAGGCAGCTGTAATCAACTCTTCACTGAAAATGCACCCCCACCACAACTCCATCTCTGGTACTTCGGGTACTTTTGGTAAAGTTATTTGTGAATGTTCAGTTTGAAAATTCTTAAAACCAAAACAAAGATAGGTATCAGATGCATTCATTTATTAATGTATTCATCCATCCACCCATGAGCTTCTTACAGTTAAAGAAAATGTCATAGTTTTCAAATACGAGTATTGGATCACGTCGAGTGAAGCAGCAAACATTCGTTCTCCTTGATGTCTCTAAAAAAGTACATATAGAGGCTTACTTTGGTGTATATATTCTTTACAGTAAGCTGTCAATGTAGACATTTTCGGGACAGCAAATATTCCTATATTAAATGGTTATTGTTTTTGCCTTATCTGAATGGTGGCGGAATCATTAAAGGCTCACAATTAATCCATCCATTAATATATCCAAAGTAAACACAACTTGGATTATTTCACCTTGTTATGTACCTTTTTTATGCCGGAAGAGGCGATGTACCCACCTGAATGACGACGAAATCATTAAAGGCAATGACGGCGAAATCATTAAAGAATCACAATTAATCCATCCATTAATATATCCAAAGTAAAGACAACTTGGATTATTCACCTTGTTATGTACCTTTTTCTGCCGAAAGAGGCGATTTTAGCCGAGTTTAGCTACTTTTCGAGACGGGTGACGCAACCGAGTGACGTAAGCGCGCTCCCGCCAGGGGGTGCATTTTACGGCGGGGGTGCATAATTCGGCACAACACCGGCGAGTGTGAATTGACTGACGGCACACTCACGTGATGCATCTTGCAGGCAGAAACACCAGAAGAAACCTTCGTGCAGCGATACACTTTGCTGGATCTGCTAAGGAGAAAAAGAGTTGCGGCCACAACATTTATTATGACCTTTTTGTGGTGAGCCTCACACACACACACACACACACACACACACACACACACACACACACACACACACACACACACACACACACATGCAAACACTGTGTTTTCTGGAATAAAACCATTATTGGCTCACCAGGTTCAGTCAGTCTCTGTCATACTACGGCCTGACCCTGAACACATCGCAACTCCACTCGGACCCGTACATCAGCTGCTTCCTGTCGGCCGTGGTGGAGCTGCCGGCGTACTTCGGCACCTGCTTTGCCGTGCGCTTCCTCCCACGACGCTTGGCCTTCCTCCTGACCTGTCTGGTATCGGCCCTGTCGCTCTTCTTCATTCCTTTGCTGCCTCAAAGTAAGCAGGGGCAACAGAGTGACGTGACGGTAAATGAGCGACATGGGTGCGCGATTTCGAAATTGCAATTTCTCACTCCAAATTTGCATTTGTGATTCGATTTGCGACTTTTATATTTTATATATTTATATATAAATGTATTTAAAGGCCTACTGAAATGAGATGTTCTTATTTAAACGGGGATAGCGGGTCCATTCGATGTGTCATACTTGATCATTTCGCGATATTGCCATATTTTTGCTGAAAGGATCTAGTAGAGAACATCCACGATAAAGTTCGCAACTTTTGGTGCTGATAAAAAAGCCTCGCCTCTACCGGAAGTAGCAGACGATGACATCACAAGGATGAGGGCTCCTCACGTCCTCACGTTGTTTATAATGGGAGCCTCCAGCTGCAAGAACTATTCGGACCGAGAAAACGACAATTTCCCCGTTAATTTGGGCGAGGATGAAAGATTCGTGGATGATGATATTGATAGCGAAGGACTAGAAAAAAAAAAAGAAAAAGCGACGGCTCCGGGTGGCGGCAGTGTGAGCGTTTCTGATGTAATTAGACACATTTACTAGGATAATTCTGGAAGATCCCTTATCTTCTTATTGTTTTAATAGTGTTTTAGTGAGATTGTAAAGACATACCTCGAGGTCGGATGGCCGCGGTGAACACGCCAATGTCTCAGAGAGAAGCCAAGCCCACAGTTGCCTTTTAAACAGCAACTGCAGGAGGACGAAGAATCCAATGATGTCTCCGGTAAGATATATATATATATATATATATATATATATATATATATATATATATATATATATATATATATATATATATATATATCACAATTTTCCCATCCAAAAACATGCTGGTTGACGTAGAGCAGGGGTAGGGAACCTATGGCTCTAGAGCATGGGTGTCAAACTCTGGCCCGTGGGCCAAATGTGGCCCGAGGTGTAATTTCATTTGGCCCTTGAGGCAATATCAAATTAACATTAGAGCCGGCCCGCCGCTGTAACACCACATTCACCGCTAATACTCATACTCGTCAACCCTCCCAATTTTCCTGGGAGACTCCCGAATTTCTCCTGATTTCCACCCGGACAATAATATTGGGGGCGGGCCGTAATATACATAATATATGCGGCTCATACACAAACACACACAAGTCTATGCAAGGCATACTTGGTCAACAGCCATACAGGTCACACTGAGGGTGGCCGTATAAACAAGGTTAATACTGTTACAAATATGCGCCACACTGTAAACCCACAGCAAACAAGAATGACAAACACATTTCGGGAGAACATCCGCACCGTAACACAACATAACCACGACGGGACAAATACCCACAACCCCTTGCATCACTAACTCTTCCGGGATGCTACGATATACACCCCCGCTACCACCAAACCCCGCCCCAACTCAAACCCACCACCAAAAAAAAGGCACTAAATTTGTGTTTTTATTTTATTTGATATGCCATTGATATTTTTGAATTATTATTATTTGAAACTGTATTTTGTATGTCACTATAAAGTTATATAAGCCTTGCTTGTTCAATATTTAATGCAAAACTTGTTTGAGTCCCTATTAAAAGGTTACTTTGTTCAACCTCGGCCCGCGGCTTTGTTCAGTTTTACATTTTGGCCCACTCTGTATTTGAGTTTGACGCCACTGCTCTAGAGCCAGATGTGGCTCTTTTGATGACTATATATGGCTCTCAGACAATTATATTTATATAGCGCTTTTCTCTAGTGACTCAAAGCGCTTTACAAAATGACACCCGATATCTAAGTTACATTTAGGTGTGTAAAGTGTCTTGCCCAAGGACACAACGACAGTGACTAGGATGGCGGAAGCGGGAATCGAACCTGGAACCCTCAGGTTGCTAGCACGGCCACTCTCCTAACCGAGCTAAGCCGAGTAACCGTGTAATACTCTTCCATATCAGTAGGTGGCAGTCGGTAGCTAATTGCTTTGTAGATGTGGGGAAACAGCGGGAGGCAGAGTGCAGGTAAAAAGGTGTCTAATGCTTAAACCAGGGGTAGGGAACCTATGGCTCTCGAGTCAGATGACTGCACCTGGCTCTCAGATAACTCTTAGCTGACATTGCTTAACACGATAAGTAATGAATAATTCCGCTGGTAATCACAGTTTCAAAAATAACGTTCAAATTATAAAACATTCTCATGCATTTTAATCCGACCATCCGTTTTCTACCGCACCTGTTCAAGATGTCGCATTAATGGTAAGAAGTATTGTATTTATTATTGGTTAACTTTTAGAATAACAATGTTGTTAAGAAGAATAAGAGACTTATTATACTCTACAAATGTTGGTCATACTTAAAAATGCACAAATTTAGTTGTATTCAGTGTTGAAAAATGTTATATGGCTCTTACGGAAATACTTTTTGAAACATTTGGCTTTCATGGCTCTCTCCGCCAAAAAGGTTCCCAACCCCTGTTTTAGACTGTCAATCAACATAACCTTGTTTCACGGTGCCACATATTAGAGAAATATGCAATATTTGGGTCTATGCAGACAGACTCCGAACTTATGTCTACATCAGTGTTTCTTAACCATTGCGGAGTCGCCCCCTAGAGGGCAGTAAAAAAATGATCTGTCTCAGCTGTGGGCTGCAGTGGTACTCAGTTGTAATACACTTCTCCGCCACTTGTGGCAGCGATGACAATATCAAACAAACAGAAGACTGGAGCTAAAATCACTGCAAATGTTTTGGAATGTTGACTATCGTTCACAATCCTTATGAGTAGAGATGTCCGATAAAATCAGACTGCCGATAAATGCTTTAAAATGTAATATCGGAAATTATCGGTATCTGTTTCAAAAAGTAAAATGTATGACTTTTTAAAACGCCGCTGTACAGACTGGTACACGGACGTAGGGAGAAGTACGGAGTGCCGATAAATCTTAAAGGCACTGCCTCTGCACGCCGACCCAATCACATAATATCTACGGCTTTTCACACACACAAGTGAATGCAATCATACTTGAGCAACAGCCATACAGGTCACACTGAGGGTGGCCGTATAAAAAACTTAACAGTTACAACTATGCGCCACACTGTGAACCCACACCAAACAAGAATGACAAGCACATTTCGGGAGAACATCCGCACCGTATCACAACATAAACACAACATAAATACCCAGAACCCCTTGCAACATTTACTATACCTGGACGCCACAGTATACACTCCTGTCCCAAATTCAAAGCTGCTGTTTTGAGGCATGTTAAAAAATAATAATAATATTAAATATGGCAGTGCCATGAGGGCATTTGTTTCCATAACTTGAGTTGATTTATTTTGGAAAACCTTGTTACATTGTTTAATGCATCACAACAAAAATAGGCATAAGAATGTGTTAATTCCACAACTTTATACAGTATATCGGTATCAGTTGATATCGTAACCGGTAGTTAAGAGTTGGACAATATCAGAATATCGGATATCAGCAAAAAAGTCATTATCGGACATCTCTACTTATGAGATACAAAAAGACAAAAGGTTTTGCATCGTAATTTGTAATAATCCGCTTGTTCTTTGTGGCCAGCAATGCAGCTAATGGGAACAATCTGGTCTGCCTTGAAATCACTTCAGAAATGCTAACAAAACCTACTTCCGGTTACATAACCTGTATAATAAGCACCCTGTAGCGACATTGTTATTGTAAGAGCGAACACCGAGGAATTCTTTTCGAGCATAGTAAGACTTACTACGTGCTACGGCATTTACCGTCAATAGCTGAATGCCTTTGACGCAATGCGATAGGACACCAATCTGTACAGTCTGAAAAACAATCATAATACAGTATCTGTAAAGTAGTATTTAATGTTTTGTTTGTACACAGTGTATGCATGTAGTCGTAATAACAAGCACGACATGCTACATGTATCATGACCGATATTATAGTGACTCACTCGACAGACAGTTGTGCGTTTGGTCCAGCTGGCCAAGGACATCCTTTTTCAGTTTAAGTTGGGTAAAGACTCCATTTATGTCAGCATAGCTCGGCTCCAAATTCCCTATTTGCATCGTGGAGACCTCACTCTCTCGTCTTCCGTCGGCTGCAACGTTTCTCTTTGTGTTCGCTTCTATAAGCAGTAGAGATGTCCGATAATAGCGGCCGATAAATGCTTTAAAATGTAATATCGGAAATTATCGGTTTCGGTGTCAACCTCCCGATTTTCCGGGGAGACTCCCGGATTTCAATGCCCTTCCCGAAAATCTCCCGGGGCAACCATTCTCCTGAATTTCTCCCAATTTCCACCCGGACAACAATATTGGGGGCGCCTTGAAGGCACTGCCTTTGGCGTCCTCTACAACCTGTCGTCACGTCCGCTTTTCCTCCATACAAACAGCGTGCCGGCCCAGTCACATGATAAATGTGGCTATGTACACACACAAGTGAATGCAAGGCATACAGGTCACACTGAGGGTGGCCGTATAAACAACTTTAAGACTGTTACTAATATGCGCCACACTGTGAACCCACACCCAACAAGAATGACAAACAAAACAGAACAAATACCCAGAACCCCTTTCCCCACTAACTCTTCCGGGACGCTACAATATACACCCCCCGCTACCACCAAAACCCGCCCACCCCCCCCATCTCCCGATTTCGGAGTTCTCAAGGTTGGCAAGTCTGCTCTCATATACTTTGGACTGAAGCTGTGTGCCTTCATTGTTTTTGTAGCTGTTGTTTTGAGGCATGTTTAAAAAAATAAAAAATAATGCACTTTTTGAAAGTCAAAGTATGGTATTTCCCATAGTTGTAGTGGGTATTAAGTTTATCTCAGGGAGAGCATGTCCCAAATTCCAAGTTGCTGTTTTGAGGCCTGTTAAAAAAATAAAAATGCACTTTGTGACTTCAATAATAAAAATATGGCAGTTCCATGTTGGCACTTTTTTTCCATTACCGGAGTTGAAGTTGGTCTCTTATTTTGGAAAACCTTTTTTTGATTGATTGAAACTTGTATTAGTAGCATACTTGCCAACCTTGAGACCTCCGATTTCGGGAGGTGGGGCGGAGGCGTGGTTGGGGGTGTGGCGTATAATTCACCAACTCGAGTATTTCATATATATATATATATGAAATACCTGACTTTAGGTGAATATTAGCTATATATACTTATTTTACTATACATACATAAATAAAAGAAATAGTTGAATTTCTGACGGCACCTATCAAATACACCGTAATAACACATTTGTTCAACTAACTGTACTGTGCTTGCTGGTTACTAAAAAAAAAAACAATAACACTTACCTTTCACTATTTGAATAACCTTTGTTCTGCCATTTGCGTATTAGCGAGCGATCTCCAAATCCGGGAACATACCCTTCACAGATTTGTTGTAGACATCCGCAAAGGAGAACGGGATGTAGCTTCCAGCTATCAGCATAGCCATCTTTGTCTCACCATAAGTTACACCATCGGGTCTCCATTTTGCGAGGTGGCCCATAATACTGGGTTGTGAACGATGCTGCGCTGAATATCCGTTCACCGTGTTCAATGGAGAAGTCTGTTCTACAAAATGTACAGGCAACATACCCCTTCCCCTTTGAACTCTCCTGGATAAACTGAAATTCTTGTTTCCAATTGTTCTGGAACTTGCAAGCGTATTTTTTCATTTTGCTCGTCGATGGTGTAATATATTGGGTTGGAGTCAATAACCAGGCGAGGTGATGAAGTTACGTCTTTTTACTGTGGGCTTCAGAACAGACATTCTGTTCTATGTACACTAGATGGCAGTATTGTCCTGTTTAAGAGGGTCACAACATTGAGTCAAGTTCTCGCCCACTCCAGCTCCGTCTGAAGTTCGGGAGAAAATTTGTCCCGGGAGGTTTTCGGGAGAGGCGCTGAATTTCGGGAGTCTCACGGAAAATCCGGGAGGGTTGGCAAGTAGGATTAGTAGATTGCACAGTACAGTACATCCATCCATCCATTTTCTACCGCTTATTCCCTTTTGGGGTCGCTGGCGCCTATCTCAGCTACAATCGAGCGGAAGGCGGGGTACACCCTGGACAAGTCGCCACCTCATCGCAGGGCCAACACAGATAGACAGACAACCTTCACACTCACATTCAGGCCAATTTAGTGTTGCCAATCAACCTATCCCCAGGTGCATGTCTTTGGAAGTGGGAGGAAGCCGGAGTACCCGGAGGGAACCCACGCATTCACGGGGAGAACATGCAAACTCCACACAGAAAGATCCCCAGCCTGGATTTGAACCCAGGACTGCAGGAACTTCGTATTGTGAGGCAGACGCACTAACCCCTCTGCCACCGTGAAGCACAGTACAGTACATATTCCGTACAATTGACCACTAAATGGTAACACCCGAATACGTAAAGTTACATTGTTTAATGCACCAGCGGGGCCATCACAACAAATTGAGGCATAATGTGTTAATTTCACGACTGTATATATCGGCATTGGTAATTAAGAGTTGGACAATATCGAATATCGGCAAAAAATCCATTATCGGACATCTCTAATAAGCAGTAATTCATCCTCTTTATTTTCGGCTTCAAAAAGTTAAAGTTGTGAATTCTCATTTGTCCATAATTATCGTGCTCAGAGCAATGCAGAGAGAGACTTATTTTTCGCTGTTTGAAGCGAGGAAGAAACGTGAGGCTCAACAATTCTGATTGGCGAACATGTCTGCCACTCAAATGCCAGTGACGGCAGAGAAAAAAAAAAAACCTCAGGTTTTTTTGATGTGGATTATTCGTGCAGACCTAATGCACAATTAAAAATGGATGTCTTTCCAATGGCATTATCTTAATGCTTAACAAGCAAACTCCTCAAATAACCGAGAAAAAAAAAATCACTGGATTGGATAAAGGTGCAGTAACACACCACATCCAGCAGATGGCACTGTGGTGAATAAATGTTTGTATATACAAGTAGCAATCATTGTTTTGACCTTATCAAACATTTAAAATGGAACAAATCTTCCCAAACTGGGGCGGTATAGCTCGGTTGGTAGAGCAGCCGTGCCAGCAACTTGAGGGTTGCAGGTTCGATTCCCGCTTCCGCCATCCTGGTCACTGCCGTTGTGTCCTTGGGCAAGACACTTTACCCACCTGCTCCCAGTGCCACCCACACTGCTTTAAATGTAACTTAGACATTGGGGTTCACTATGTAAAGCACTTTGAGTCACTAGAGAAAAGCGCTATATAAACATAATTCACTTCACACTTCAAACTCACCTCAAAAATGTCGCTCAGGTGTATTAGGGGTGGCCGTCGCCTTGGAGATGCTGGGGAAATTCGCCATAACAGCCGGCACGTCCATACTCTACTTCTACTGTGCCGAGCTCTACCCGACAGGATTGAGGAACACGTCGACGGGGATGTGCAGCATGGGTTCCAGGATCGGAGGCTGCATTGCACCGTTTGTGCTGCAACTGAGTGAGCATTTTTTTTTTTTTTTCAGTATAAGACGTCTTGTTAAAACGTTCAAGTGGTTTGGTTTCAAAACATCCATCTTTGTCGCACAGACTTCTACGTCAAGCACCTGACGTACGTGACCATGGGGAGTATGGCGGTGTTGTCTGCTTTTCCACTGCTCTTCATGCCAGAGAGTTTTGGCCGCCCTCTCCCTGAAACACTAGAGCAGATGCCCAAGACACAAAGGTAGGACGCTTGAGTTGATTTGGGAAATTGTGTTGGATGTAAATATAAACAGAATACAATGATTTGCAAATCCTTTTCAACCCATATTCAGTTGAATATGCTACAAAGACAACATATTTGATGTTCAAACTCATAAACATTGTTTCTTTTGCAAATAATCATTAACTTTAGAATTTGATGCCAGCAACACGTGACAAAGAAGTTGGGAAAGGTGGAAATAAATACTGATAAAGTTGAGAAATTCTCATCGAACACTTATTTGGAACATCCCACAGTTGCGCAGGTTAATTGGGAACAGGTGGGTGCCATGATTGGCTATAAAAGTAGCTTCCATGAAATGCTAAGGCATTCACAAACAAGGATGGGGCGAGGGTCACCAATTTGTAAGCAAATTGTCGAACAGTTTTAGAACATTTCCCAACGAGCTATTGCAAGGAAGTTAGGGATTTTACCATCTACGGTCCGTAAAATCCTCAAAAGGTTCAGAGAATCTGTAGAAATCACTGCAAGTAAGCGATATTGCGGACCACTGATCCCTCAGGCGGTAGTGCATCAAAAACAGACATCAGTGTGTAAAGGATATCACCACACGGGCTCAGGAACACGTCATAAAACCACTATCAGTAACTACAGTTGGTCGCTACATCTGTAAGTGCAAGTTAAAACTCTGCTATGCAAAGCAAAACCCATTTATCAACAACACCCAGGAGCGCCGCCGGCTTCGCTGGGCCCGAGATCATCTAAGATTGACTGATGCAAAGTGGAAAAGTGTTCTCTGGTCTGACGAGTCCACATTTAAAATTATATTTGGAAACTGTGGACATGATGTCGTCCGGAACAAAGAGGAAAATAACCATCCGGATTGTTATAGGCGCAACGTTCAAAAGCCAGCATCTGTGATGGTATGGAGGTGTATTAGTGCCCAAGGCATGGGTAACTAAAACATCTGTGAAGGCACCATTAATGCTGAAAGGTCCATACAGGTTTTGGAGCAACATATGTTGTCATCCAAGGAACGTTATCATGGACGCCCCTGCTTATTTCAGCAAGACCATGCTAAGCCACGTGTTACAACAGCGTGGTTTCGTAGTAAAAGAGTGTGGGTACTTTCCTGGTCCGCCTGCAGTCCAGACCTGTCTCCCATCGAAAATGTGTGGTGCATTATGAAGCGTAAAATACGACAGCGGAGACCCCGGACTGTTGAACGACAGAAGCTCTACATAAAACAAGAATGGGAAAGAATTCCACTTTCAAAGCTTCAACAATTAGTTTCCTCAGTTCCCAAACGTTTATTGAGTGTTGTTTAAAGAAAAGGTGATGTAACACAGTGGTGAACATGTCCTTTCCCAACTACTTTGGCACATGTTGCAGCCATGAAATTCTAAGTTAATTATTATTTGCAAAAAAAAATTTAAGTTTATGAGTTTGAACATCAAATATCTTGTCTTTGTAGCATATTCAACTGAATATGGGTTGAAAATAATTAGCAAATAATTGTATTCTGTTTATATTTACATCCAACACAATTTCCCAACTCATATGGAAACGGGGTTTACAATATGAAAGAAATCCCTCTATATGCTTTTTGTAAATGGCCACTCGCTACAATCTGCGGATTTGAACATTTACTTTAAGAAAGGTACTCCAATGACCATGGAGACCGCTGTGAAGTACCTATGAGTCTGGCTTGACTGTGAACTTAACTTTAAATTATGTATTGACTATCTTAACATACTCCTGCTTAATGCCCATATGCAGATCATCAAACTGTTTTACATTTCAAGTCAGAAGGAAAATAATCTCTCAATTTATTTTACCAATTATTGACTATGTGGACATTGTTTATTTTAATACCTATGACTAGTGTTGGGTTAGTTACTGAAACCAGTAAATAGTTACAATTACTAGTTACTTTATTTCTAAAGTAACTCAGTTACTTACACCAAAAAATAATGCGTTGCTGTGAAAAGTAACTATTTCGTTACTTAATGTATTTTTCGGACTATAAGTCGACGTTTTTTTCATAGTTTGGCCATGGGTGAGCGACTTATGTGTGAAATTATTAACACGTTACCGAGTGATACCATTTGAACCCTAGATTAAATGAGGTTACCATGGCAACCGTGCCATAGCAACGGTCCTACCCCCGCTTACGATCAGTGACAACCATCAGAGTGAACAGAGGCCAGGCAAACATTTAGAGAAAACAAAATAAAAACAATATAAACGAAATAGGGACATTTATCTCCAACACACCTTAAACCTTTTAATGTTTTGTTTGATACCCTGTATAGATGTATTTGAAGTTGTCCATACAGAACTCATTACTGTCATTTATACACCCAGCTCAACTTGCTCCATCCTGAAAAGCGACGGACGTACCACTGGTTTCTATTTATTTTCGTGTATTTATTTTAATCTACAAACCCCGTTTCCATATAAATTGGGAAATTGTGTTAGATGTAAATATAAACGGAATACAATGATTTGCAAATCCTTTTCAACCCATATTCAGTTGAATATGCTACAAAGACAACATATTTGATGTTCAAACTCATAAGCTTGTTTTTTTTTGCAAATAATAATTAACTTAGAATTTCATGGCTGCAACACGTGCCAAAGTAGTTGGGAAAGGGCATGTTCACCACTGTGTTACATCACCTTTTCTTTTAACAACACTCAATAAACGTTTGGGAACTGAGAAACGAATTGTTTAAGCTTTGAAAGTGGAATTCTCTCCCATTCTTGTTTTATGGAGAGCTTCAGTTTTTCAACAGTTCGGGGTCTCTACTGTCGTATTTTACGCTTCATAATGCGCCACACATTTTCGATGGGAGACAGGTCTGGACTGCAGGCGGGCCAGGAAAGTACCCGCACTCTTTTACTGCAAAACCACGCTGTTGTAACACGTGGCTTGGCATTGTCTTGCTGAAATAAGCAGGGGCGTCCATGATAACGTTGCTTGGATGACAACATATGTTGCTCCAAAACCTGTATGGACCATTCAGCATTAATGGTGCCTTCACAGATGTGTAAGTTACCCATGCCTTGGGCACTAATACACCCCCATACCATCACAGATGCTGGCTTTTGAACTTTGCGCCTATAACAATCCGAATGGTTATTTTCCTCTTTGTTCCGAGTCCACTGTTACCAAATATAATTTGAAATATATATATATATATATATATATATATATATATATATATATATATATATATATATATATATATATATATATATATATATATATATATATATATACATACATACATGGCATATAGGGCGGTATAGCTCGGTTGGTTAAGTGGCCGTGCCAGCAACTTGAGGGTTCCAAGTTCGATCCCCGCTTCCGCCATCCTAGTCACTGCCGTTGTGTCCTTGGGCAAGACACTTTACCCACCTGCTCCCAGTGCCACCCACACTGGTTTAAATGTAACTTAGATATTGGGTTTCACTATGTAAAGCGCTTTGAGTCACTTGAGAAAAAGCGCTATATAAATATTCACTTCACATATATGTATGTATATATATATATATATATATATATATATATAATGGGTAATAAAAGTCAGGAAAAAAATGAGCATTTGTTGTTGTTTTAACTAAATACAATTAATAATATGGAGGTTAATTTGTGTCTATATTAAAAAATCTCTTTTTTTCCCACTGAATTTATGTAACTGAGTTTTTTGCGTTTGAATTTTGTGAACTGTATTTTCTTTACTCATTATGCTGACAATTCATTGAACAGAAAATTGTGAGCAAAATGTGATTTAAAAATTATATTTAAGTGTTTTAAAACTATTGTGGAAAATTAATCACTGTAGAAAAATTCAGTGCAGAAATATGTGTTGCTTCAAAACTCAAGACTCAGGCTGAAGCAATCGATGCTGTCTGAGAATCAGCCAATAAGGTGCTTTGTCTTAAATTACCGAAATTGGGTCTTGAGCTTTGAAGCAACAAATATATCTGCACTGAATATTTCATTTTTATACGCTTAATTTTTTTTACACAGAACTATATACATTGAATTTTTTATTCAATGAAATTGTCAGTATAATTTGATGTAGAACAATTAAAAAAAAAAAAAAATCTGTTCACAAAATCCAGTTTCAGTGTCCAAAAAAGCTTTTGTAATAATAAGACTAATTAACTTTCTATTTATTCTAAAAATGAAAAACTATTTCTGCCTTCAACCGTGCTGTCAAAAGTGAAATCTTCCTTGTTGGATACCTTTAACTCTACCTGCTGCAGGAAAATGTTTACTTCTCTGCATAAAACAGTTATATTATTATTTTATTATTACTATCAGAGCTATAGCAAAGCCTTTGATGCCTTCCATGCAAGATGGCGACATAAACCAATCCCCTGTCCTTCAGCCCATGTTCCTCTTGTGCCTTACAGACTAAAATGTTCGTGCATCGCAAGAAGAGAACCCTCCAAACATGTGATGGAAAGCAAACTGTGACACTCTCAAACACAACATTTTACTGCACTGGTTCAATTGACTATTTATGTCGTCTACCATATTCATAAACAATAAATGCATAAAAATGTGTTCATTATGAGTCATTGGAATTTTTTCTATCTGCATCTCATCGTAAGAAGTTCCTGTTAAAACAAAAGTCTACTAATATTCCTCCTCTTGGTGATTCCTATTAAAACGGCTGCACATTCACTCAAGATCCTGGGATTTCCTGTCAGGAACGTATTCTTCTTCTTTGGTGTTTGTGAGTTTATAGATGT
>NC_084638.1:31113875-31131375 GCF_033978795.1 Nerophis ophidion | reverse complement strand
GGAGCAGTGTGAAGTGCCCTCTTGCCTCAAAAGCTCCACCATTATCCAAGCCTCAAAGAGGGGGTTTAAAAATGTTTTTGTTTTTTTTTGGCATGAAAAAGGGAGTTTTTTTAGGTTGGTGCACTAATTGTAAATGTATCTTGTGTTTTTATGTTGATTTAATAAAAACAATTTAAAATAAAAAAAATAATAAAAAATGATTCTGCGGCCCGGCACCAATCGAGCTGCGGCCCGGTGGTTGGGGGTGTGGGGTTTTAATTTTTATTTTTTTTTGGGTCATGAAAACGGGAAGTTTTTTGGGTTGGTGCACTAATTGTAAGTGTATCTTGTGTTTTTATGTTGATTTAATAACAACAATTTAAAATAAAAAAAATAATGAAAAATTATCCTGCGGCCCGGCACCAATCGAGCTGCGGCCCGGTGGTTGGGGGTGTGGGGTTTTAAATTTTAATTTTTTTTTGGTCATGAAAAAGGGAGTTTTTTTAGGTTGGTGCACTAATTGTAAATGTATCTTGTGTTTTTATGTTGATTTAATAACAACAATTTAAAATAAAAAAAATTATGAAAAATTATCCTGCGGCCCGGCACCAATCGAGCTGCGGCCCGGTGGTTGGGGGTGTGGGGTTTTAAATTTTTATTTTTTTTTGGTCATGAAAAAGGGAGTTTTTTTAGGTTGGTGCACTAATTGTAAATGTATCTTGTGTTTTTATGTTGATTTAATAAAAACAATTTAAAATAAAAAAAATAATAAAAATTGATTCTGCGGCCCGGCACCAATCGAGCTGCGGCCCGGTGGTTGGGGGTGTGGGGTTTTAATTTTTTTTTTTTTTTTGGTCATGAAAACGGGAAGTTTTTTGGGTTGGTGCACTAATTGTAAGTGTATCTTGTGTTTTTATGTTGATTTAATAACAACAATTTAAAATAAAAAAAATAATGAAAAATTATCCTGCGGCCCGGCACCAATCGAGCTGCGGCCCGGTGGTTGGGGGTGTGGGGTTTTAAATTTTTATTTTTTTTTGGTCATGAAAAAGGGAGTTTTTTTAGGTTGGTACACTAATTGTAAATGTATCTTGTGTTTTTATGTTGATTTAATAAAAACAATTTAAAATAAAAAAAATAATAAAAAATTATTCTGCGGCCCGGCACCAATCGAGCTGCGGCCCGGTGGTTGGGGGTGTGGGGTTTTAAATTTATTTTTTTTTTGGTCATGAAAACGGGAGGTTTTTTAGGTTGGTGCACTAATTGTAAGTGTATCTTGTGTTTTTTATGTTGATTTAATAACAACAATTTAAAATAAAAAAAATTATGAAAAATTATTCTGCGGCCCGGCACCAATCGAGCTGCGGCCCGGTGGTTGGGGGTGTGGGGTTTTAAATTTTTTTTTTTTTTTTGGTCATGAAAAAGGGAGGTTTTTTGGGTTGGTGCACTAATTGTAAGTGTATCTTGTGTTTTTTATGTTGATTTGATAAAAATAAAAAAATCTATTAAAAATTATTCTGCAGCCTGGCACCAATCGAGCCGCGACCCAGTGGTTGTGGGGGTGTTTTTAAAAAAAAAATGTTGTCATGAAAAGGGGAGTTTTTTGGGGTTGGTGCACTAGTTGTAAGTGTATCTGGTGTTTTTTATGTTGATTTAATAAAAAAAACAATTAAAATAAAAAAAATTAATTAAAAATTATTCTGCGGCCCGGCACCAATCGAGCCGCGGCCCAGTGGTTGTGGGGGTGTTTTTAAAAAAAAAATGTTGTCATGAAAAGGGGAGTTTTTTTGGGTTGGTGCACTAATTGTAAGTGTATCTGGTGTTTTTTATGTTGATTTAACAAAGAAAACAATTAAGATAAAAAAATTTTTTAAATTATTCTGCGGCCTGGCACCAATCGAGCCGCGGCCCGCTGGTTGTGGGGGTGTTTTTTTAATTTTATTTTTTATTTTTTATTTTCGTCATGAAAAAGGGAGGTTTTTTGTGTTGGTGCAATAATTGTAAGTGTATCTTGTGTTTTTTGTGTTGATTTGATAAAAAAAAAGAATTAAAAAAAAATCTATTAAAAATAATTCTGCAGCCTGGCACCAATCGAGCCGCGGCCCGGTGGTTGTGGGGGTGTTTTTTAAAAATGTTTTTAATTTTTTTTTGTCATGAAAAAGGGAGTTTTTTGGGGGTTGGTGCACTAGTTGTAAGTGTATCTTGTGTTTTTTATGTTGATTTAATAAAAAAAAAAATTAAAATAAAAAAAATTCATTAAAAATTATTCTGCGGCCCGGCACCAATCGAGCCGCGGCCCAGTGGTTGTGGGGGTGTTTTAAAAAAAAAATGTTGTCATGAAAAGGGGAGTTTTTTTGGGTTGGTGCACTAATTGTAAGTGTATCTGGTGTTTTTTATGTTGATTTAACAAAGAAAACAATTAAGATAAAAAAAATAATTAAAAATTATTCTGCGGCCTGGCACCAATCGAGCCGCGGCCCGGTGGTTGTGGGGGTGTTTTTTTAATTTAATTTTTTATTTTTGTGTTGGTGCACTAATTGTAAGTGTATCTTGTGTTTTTTGTGTTGATTTGATAAAAAAAAATAAAAATAAAAAAATCTATTAAAAATTATTCTGCAGCCTGGCACCAATCGAGCCGCGGCCCGGTGGTTGTGGGGGTGTTTTTTAAAAATGTTTTTAATTTTTTTTTGTCATGAAAAAGGGAGTTTTTTTGGGGTTGGTGCACTAGTTGTAAGTGTATCTGGTGTTTTTTTATGTTGATTTAATAAAAAAAACAATTAAAATTAAAAAAATTCATTAAAAATTATTCTGCGGCCCGGCACCAATCGAGCCGCGGCCCAGTGGTTGTGGGGGTGTTTTAAAAAAAAATGTTGTCATGAAAAGGGGAGTTTTTTTGGGTTGGTGCACTAATTGTAAGTGTATCTGGTGTTTTTTATGTTGATTTAACAAAGAAAACAATTAAGATTAAAAAAATAATTAAAAATGATTCTGCGGCCTGGCACCAATCGAGCCGCGGCCCGGTGGTTGTGGGGGTGTTTTTTTAATTTAATTTTTTATTTTTTATTTTTGTCATGAAAAAGGGAGGTTTTTTGTGTTGGTGCACTAATTGTAAGTGTATCTTGTGTTTTTTATGTTGATTTGATAAAAAAAAAGAATAAAAAAAAAATCTATTAAAAATAATTCTGCAGCCTGGCACCAATCGAGCCGCGGCCCGGTGGTTGTGGGGGTGTTTTTTAAAAATGTTTTTAATTTTTTTTTGTCATGAAAAAGGGAGTTTTTTGGGGGTTGGTGCACTAGTTGTAAGTGTATCTTGTGTTTTTTATGTTGATTTAATTAAAAAAAAAATTAAAATAAAAAAAATTCATTAAAAATTATTCTGCGGCCCGGCACCAATCGAGCCGCGGCCCAGTGGTTGTGGGGGTGTTTTAAAAAAAAAATGTTGTCATGAAAAGGGGAGTTTTTTTGGGTTGGTGCACTAATTGTAAGTGTATCTGGTGTTTTTTATGTTGATTTAACAAAGAAAACAATTAAGATAAAAAAAATAATTAAAAATTATTCTGCGGCCTGGCACCAATCGAGCCGCGGCCCGGTGGTTGTGGGGGGTGTTTTTTTAATTAAATTTTTTATTTTTGTGTTGGTGCACTAATTGTAAGTGTATCTTGTGTTTTTTGTGTTGATTTGATTAAAACAAATAAAAATAAAAAAATCTATTAAAAATTATTCTGCAGCCTGGCACCAATCGAGCCACGGCCCGGTGGTTGTGGGGGTGTTTTTTAAAAATGTTTTTAATTTTTTTTTGTCATGAAAAAGGGAGTTTTTTGGGGGTTGGTGCACTAGTTGTAAGTGTATATTGTGTTTTTTATGTTGATTTAATAAAAATAAAAAATTAAAATAAAAAAAATTCATTAAAAATTATTCTGCGGCCCGGCACCAATCGAGCCGCGGCCCAGTGGTTGTGGGGGTGTTTTAAAAAAAAAATGTTGTCATGAAAAGGGGAGTTTTTTTGGGTTGGTGCACTAATTGTAAGTGTATCTGGTGTTTTTTATGTTGATTTAACAAAGAAAACAATTAAGATAAAAAAAATAATTAAAAATTATTCTGCGGCCTGGCACCAATCGAGCCGCGGCCCGGTGGTTGTGGGGGTGTTTTTTTAATTTAATTTTTTATTTTTGTGTTGGTGCACTAATTGTAAGTGTATCTTGTGTTTTTTGTGTTGATTTGATAAAAAAAAATAAAAATAAAAAAATCTATTAAAAATTATTCTGCAGCCTGGCACCAATCGAGCCGCGGCCCGGTGGTTGTGGGGGTGTTTTTTAAAAATGTTTTTAATTTTTTTTTGTCATGAAAAAGGGAGTTTTTTGGGGGTTGGTGCACTAGTTGTAAGTGTATCTTGTGTTTTTTATGTTGATTTAATAAAAAAAACAATTAAAATAAAAAAAATTCATTAAAAATTATTCTGCGGCCCGGCACCAATCGAGCCGCGGCCCAGTGGTTGTGGGGGTGTTTTAAAAAAAAATGTTGTCATGAAAAGGGGAGTTTTTTTGGGTTGGTGCACTAATTTTAAGTGTATCTGGTGTTTTTTATGTTGATTTAACAAAGAAAACAATTAAGATAAAAAAAATAATTAAAAATTATTCTGCGGCCTGGCACCAATCGAGCCGCGGCCCGCTGGTTGTGGGGGTGTTTTTTTAATTTTATTTTTTATTTTTTATTTTTGTCATGAAAAAGGGAGGTTTTTTGTGTTGGTGCAATAATTGTAAGTGTATCTTGTGTTTTTTATGTTGATTTGATAAAAAAAAAGAATTAAAAAAAAATCTATTAAAAATAATTCTGCAGCCTGGCACCAATCGAGCCGTGGCCCGGTGGTTGTGGGGGTGTTTTTTAAAAATGTTTTTAATTTTTTTTTGTCATGAAAAAGGGAGTTTTTTGGGGGTTGGTGCACTAGTTGTAAGTGTATCTTGTGTTTTTTTATGTTGATTTAATAAAAAAAAAAATTAAAATAAAAAAAATTCATTAAAAATTATTCTGCGGCCCGGCACCAATCGAGCCGTGGCCCAGTGGTTGTGGGGGTGTTTTAAAAAAAAAATGTTGTCATGAAAAGGGGAGTTTTTTTGGGTTGGTGCACTAATTGTAAGTGTATCTGGTGTTTTTTATGTTGATTTAACAAAGAAAACAATTAAGATAAAAAAAATTCATTAAAAATTATTCTGCGGCCTGGCACCAATCGAGCCGCGGCCCGCTGGTTGTGGGGGTGTTTTTTAATTTAATTTTTTATTTTTTATTTTTGTCATGAAAAAGGGAGGTTTTTTGTGTTGGTGCAATAATTGTAAGTGTATCTTGTGTTTTTTATGTTGATTTGATAAAAAAAAAAATTAAAATAAAAAAAATTCATTAAAAATTATTCTGCGGCCCGGCACCAATCGAGCCGCGGCCCAGTGGTTGTGGGGGTGTTTTAAAAAAAAATTGTTGTCATGAAAAGGGGAGTTTTTTTGGGTTGGTGCACTAGTTGTAAGTGTATCTGGTGTTTTTTATGTTGATTTAACAAAGAAAACAATTAAGATAAAAAAAATAATTAAAAATTATTGTGCGGCCTGGCACCAATCGAGCCGCGGCCCAGTGGTTGTGGGGGTGTTTTTAAAAAAAAAAATGTTGTCATGAAAAGGGGAGTTTTTTTGGGTTGGTGCACTAATTGTAAGTGTATCTGGTGTTTTTTATGTTGATTTAACAAAGAAAACAATTAAGATAAAAAAAATAATTAAAAATTATTCTGCGGCCTGGCACCAATCGAGCCGCGGCCCGCTGGTTGTGGGGGTGTTTTTTTAATTTTATTTTTTATTTTTTATTTTTGTCATGAAAAAGGGAGGTTTTTTGTGTTGGTGCAATAATTGTAAGTGTATCTTGTGTTTTTTATGTTGATTTGATAAAAAAAAAGAATTAAAAAAAAATCTATTAAAAATAATTCTGCAGCCTGGCACCAATCGAGCCGCGGCCCGGTGGTTGTGGGGGTGTTTTTTAAAAATGTTTTTAATTTTTTTTTGTCATGAAAAAGGGAGTTTTTTGGGGGTTGGTGCACTAGTTGTAAGTGTATCTTGTGTTTTTTATGTTGATTTAATAAAAAAAAAAAAATTAAAATAAAAAAAATTCATTAAAAATTATTCTGCGGCCCGGCACCAATCGAGCCGCGGCCCAGTGGTTGTGGGGGTGTTTTAAAAAAAAAATGTTGTCATGAAAAGGGGAGTTTTTTTGGGTTGGTGCACTAATTGTAAGTGTATCTGGTGTTTTTTATGTTGATTTAACAAAGAAAACAATTAAGATAAAAAAAATAATTAAAAATTATTCTGCGGCCTGGCACCAATCGAGCCGCGGCCCGGTGGTTGTGGGGGTGTTTTTTTAATTAAATTGTTTATTTTTGTGTTGGTGCACTAATTGTAAGTGTATCTTGTGTTTTTTGTGTTGATTTGATAAAAAAAAATAAAAATAAAAAAATCTATTAAAAATTATTCTGCAGCCTGGCACCAATCGAGCCGCGGCCTGGTGGTTGTGGGGGTGTTTTTTAAAAATGTTTTAAATTTTTTTTGTCATGAAAAAGGGAGTTTTTTTGGGGTTGGTGCACTAGTTGTAAGAGTATCTGGTGTTTTTTATGTTGATTTAATAAAAAAAAAAATTAAAATAAAAAAAATTCATTAAAAATTATTCTGCGGCCCGGCACCAATCGAGCCGCGGCCCAGTGGTTGTGGGGGTGTTTTAAAAAAAAAATGTTGTCATGAAAAGGGGAGTTTTTTTGGGTTGGTGCACTAATTGTAAGTGTATCTGGTGTTTTTTATGTTGATTTAACAAAGAAAACAATTAAGATAAAAAAAATAATTAAAAATTATTCTGCGGCCTGGCACCAATCGAGCCGCGGCCCGGTGGTTGTGGGGGTGTTTTTTTAATTTAATTTTTTATTTTTGTGTTGGTGCACTAATTGTAAGTGTATCTTGTGTTTTTTGTGTTGATTTGATAAAAAAAAATAAAAATAAAAAAATCTATTAAAAATTATTCTGCGGCCCGGCACCAATCGAGCCGCGGCCCAGTGGTTGTGGGGGTGTTTTAAAAAAAAATGTTGTCATGAAAAGGGGAGTTTTTTTGGGTTGGTGCACTAATTGTAAGTGTATCTGGTGTTTTTTATGTTGATTTAACAAAGAAAACAATTAAGATAAAAAAAATAATTAAAAATTATTCTGCGGCCTGGCACCAATCGAGCCGCGGCCCGCTGGTTGTGGGGGTGTTTTTTTAATTTAATTTTTATTTTATTTTTTTGTCATGAAAAAGGGAGTTTTTTTGTGTTGGTGCAATAATTCTAAGTGTATCTTGTGTCTTTTATGTTGATTTAATAAAAATAAAAAAAATAAAAAAATTTATAAAAAATTATTCTGCGGCCCGGTACCAATCGAGCCGCGGCCCAGTGGTTGGGGGGGAGTGTTTTTAAAAAAAAAACATATTTTTTTGTCATGAAAAAGGGACTTTTTTTTGGGTTGGTGCACTAATTGTAAGTGTATCTTGTGTTTTTTATGTTGATTTGATAAAAAAATAAAAAAATGTAAATGTTTATAAAAAATTATTCTGCGCCCCGGTACTAATTGAGCCGCGGCCTGGTGGTTGGGGACCACTGCTCTAACACCCAGTAAAATTTACATTTTTGTGGGACATTCTTCCTCTCCACACAGTTTCTGCTTGTATGCGCTTTGTGTGTGCATTTTGACACAGTCAACAACATGCACCTTGTCTCTGGACTTCACAGACCCACAGCAGCATTCAGGTGGGGGGAAAAAAAAGGGACCTGTATTTTCATATTTTTTTCAAAGACTGCGTGGTATCGTTATAGTTCATTTGTACCCTAGTACTTTATTTGTACCGCTACATCAAGTCTTTCAGAGAGAACTGGAAAGTTGTTTTTCTTTTTCATTATGTGGTGAGTCAAATTTTCTTTTTATCACAAACTGTGAATGTGAGTGTGAATGTTGTCTATCTGTGTTGGCCCTGCGATGAGGTGGCGACTTGTCCAGGGTGTACACCGCCTTCCGCCTGATTGTAGCTGAGATAGGCGCCAGCGCCCCCCGCCACCCCAAAAGGGAATAAGCGGTAGAAAATGGATGGATGGATGAAAAATAGTTTTTTCATCTTTTCATCCCGTGTGTGTCCTATTGCAGTGGTCCCCAACGTTTTTGTAGCTGCGGACTGGTCAACGCTTGATAATTTATCCCGTGGCCCGTCGGGGGGGGATAGTTTTTTGTTTTTTTTGTCATGAAAAAGGGAGGTTTTTTGGGTTGGTGCACTAATTGTAAGTGTATTCTGTGTTTTTTTATGGTGATTTAATAAAAAAATAAAAAAATATATTTTTTGACAAAATGAATAAAAAAAATTTCTGCGGCCCGGTACCAATTGAGCCACGGCCGCGGCCCGGTGGTTGGGGACCAGTGAGCTACAGTGTGTAGTGAGTTATTTTTGTAGGCCAAAATGCGTCCGTTCTCCCTTTTCTGTCTACACACTGTGCCTGCTTGTAAGTACTCTGTGATTGTGTGCTCGTCTGCTCGTAAACCAGCAATGTCACGATGTGACTTCAATGCGGGCGCCGAGGGGTGCGAGACCGGTACGTTTCAGAGACGGTATCGTACCGAAAGTTATTAATTTGTATCGCTGTACTATACCAGTACCAGTATACCGTACAACCCTACCCAGCACACAGGAAGTTGGTGTCAGTGGATCACCAACTTCCTGACTGACAGGATCTATCTATTGATCTGCCCGGTTGCCTGTATCGGAGTGAATTGAAAGTAAAATTTTACTTAAGGAAACTGAACCTTGACGTGTGTGCCTAGCGCACACACTCTCCTCCACTCTCGCTCTTCAGGCCTGTACCACATGACATCATTAAAGGGGAACATTATCAGCAGACCTATGTAAGCGTCAATATATACCTTGATGTTGCAGAAAAAAGACCATATGTTTTTTTAACCGATTTCCGAACTCTAAAAGGGTGAATTTGGCGATTGAAACGCCTTTCAATTGTTCGCTGTCGGAGCCATGACCTTTCACCCGTGACGTCACAACGGGAAGCAATCCGCCATTTTCCCAAACACATTACACACACAATTCAAATCAGCTCTGTTATTTTCCGTTTTTTCGACTGTTTTCCGTACCTTGGAGACATCATGCCTCGTTAGTGTGTTGTCGGAGGGTGTAACAACACCAGTTGACTTACGTGGAGTGTGCTAATCAGACATATTTGCTCACGGCATGACTGGAAGCTAATCGATGCCAACATGTTATTTAGACTAACTTTATGTACATATTGCATCATTATCCAGCCTTTCCCTCCACCCACATTTAATGCCAAACAAACACATACCAATCTAATCCCTCCACCCACATTTAATGCCAAACAAACACATACCAATCTACAGATTCAAGTTGCACCAGTGGTCAAAAGAAGTCCCTCGTTTGTTCTGCACACTTTACCGACGATAGCGATGCTACGACAGAGATGGCACAGAGATGTGTGGATATCCTGCGACACTCAAAGCAGATGCATTTCCAACGATAAAGTCAACGAAATCACAGAGGTTAGTTTTGTTGATGTTATTGACTTATGTGCCAATCAGACATATTTGCTCACGGCATGACTGGAAGCTAATCGATGCTAACATGCTACTTAGGCTAGCTGTATGTACATATTGCATCATTATGCCTCATTTGTAGCTATATTTGCATGCAGCCTTTCCCTCCACCCACATTTAATGCCAAACAAACACATAACAATCGACAGATTCAAGTTGCACCACTGGTCAAAAGATGCAAAGGTCCCTCGTTTGTTCTGCACACTTTACCGATGATAGCGATGCTATGACAGAGACGTGTGGATATCCAGCGACACTCATAGCAGATGCATTTCCAACGATAAAGTCAACGAAATCACAAAGGTGAGTTTTGTTGATGTTGTTGACCTATGTGCTAATCAGACATATTTGCTCAGGGCATGACTGGAAGCTAATCGATGCTAACATGCTATTTAGGCAAGCTTTATGTACATATTGCATTATTATGCCTCATTTGTAGCTATATTTGCATTCAGCCTTTCCCTCCATCCACATTTAATGCCAAACAAACACATACCAATCGACGGATTCAAGTTGCACCAGTGGTCAAAAGATGCGAAAGTCCCTCGTTTGTTCTGCACACTTTATCGACGATAGCGATGCTACGACAAATATGTGTGGATATCCTGCGACACTCAAAGCAGATGCATTTCCAAAGATAAAGTCAACGAAATCACAAAGGTGAGTTTTGTTGATGTTATTGACTTATGTGCTAATCAGACATACTTGCTCACGGCATGACTGCAAGCTAATTGATGCCAACATGCTATTTAGACTAACTTTATGTACATATTGCATCATTATGTCTCATGTGTAGCTATATTTGCATCCAGCCTTTCCCTCCACCCACATTTAATGCCAAACAAACACATACCAATCTACAGATTCAAGTTGCACCAGTGGTCAAAAGAAGTCCCTCGTTTGTTCTGCACACTTTACCGACGATAGCGATGCTACGACAGAGATGGCACAGAGATGTGTGGATATCCTGCGACACTCAAAGCAGATGCATTTCCAACGATAAAGTCAACGAAATCACAAAGGTTAGTTTTGTTGATGTTATTGACTTATGTGCTAATCAGACATATTTGCTCACGGCATGACTGGAAGCTAATCGATGCTAACATGCTACTTAGGCTAGCTGTATGTACATATTGCATCATTATGCCTCATTTGTAGCTATATTTGCATGCAGCCTTTCCCTCCACCCACATTTAATGCCAAACAAACACATAACAATCGACAGATTCAAGTTGCACCAGTGGTCAAAAGAAGTCCCTCGTTTGTTCTGCACACTTTACCGACGATAGCGATGCTACGACAGAGATGGCACAGAGATGTGTGGATATCCTGCGACACTCAAAGCAGATGCATTTCCAACGATAAAGTCAACGAAATCACAAAGGTTAGTTTTGTTGATGTTATTGACTTATGTGCCAATCAGACATATTTGCTCACGGCATGACTGGAAGCTAATCGATGCCAACATGTTATTTAGACTAACTTTATGTACATATTGCATCATTATGTCTCATGTGTAGCTATATTTGCATCCAGCCTTTCCCTCCACCCACATTTAATGCCAAACAAACACATACCAATCTACAGATTCAAGTTGCACCAGTGGTCAAAAGAAGTCCCTCGTTTGTTCTGCACACTTTACCGACGATAGCGATGCTACGACAGAGATGGCACAGAGATGTGTGGATATCCTGCGACACTCAAAGCAGATGCATTTCCAACGATAAAGTCAACGAAATCACAAAGGTTAGTTTTGTTGATGTTATTGACTTATGTGCCAATCAGACATATTTGCTCACGGCATGACTGGAAGCTAATCGATGCCAACATGTTATTTAGACTAACTTTATGTACATATTGCATCATTATGTCTCATGTGTAGCTATATTTGCATCCAGCCTTTCCCTCCACCCACATTTAATGCCAAACAAACACATACCAATCTACAGATTCAAGTTGCACCAGTGGTCAAAAGAAGTCCCTCGTTTGTTCTGCACACTTTACCGACGATAGCGATGCTACGACAGAGATGGCACAGAGATGTGTGGATATCCTGCGACACTCAAAGCAGATGCATTTCCAACGATAAAGTCAACGAAATCACAAAGGTTAGTTTTGTTGATGTTATTGACTTATGTGCTAATCAGACATATTTGCTCACGGCATGACTGGAAGCTAATCGATGCTAACATGCTACTTAGGCTAGCTGTATGTACATATTGCATCATTATGCCTCATTTGTAGCTATATTTGCATGCAGCCTTTCCCTCCACCCACATTTAATGCCAAACAAACACATAACAATCGACAGATTCAAGTTGCACCACTGGTCAAAAGATGCAAAGGTCCCTCGTTTGTTCTGCACACTTTACCGATGGATAGCGATGCTACGACAAAGACGTGTGGATATCCTGCGACACTCAAAGCAGATGCATTTCCAACGATAAAGTCAACGAAATCACAAAGGTTAGTTTTGTTGATGTTATTGACTTATGTGCCAATCAGACATATTTGCTCACGGCATGACTGGAAGCTAATCGATGCCAACATGTTATTTAGACTAACTTTATGTACATATTGCATCATTATGTCTCATGTGTAGCTATATTTGCATCCAGCCTTTCCCTCCACCCACATTTAATGCCAAACAAACACATACCAATCTACAGATTCAAGTTGCACCAGTGGTCAAAAGAAGTCCCTCGTTTGTTCTGCACACTTTACCGACGATAGCGATGCTACGACAGAGATGGCACAGAGATGTGTGGATATCCTGCGACACTCAAAGCAGATGCATTTCCAACGATAAAGTCAACGAAATCACAAAGGTTAGTTTTGTTGATGTTATTGACTTATGTGCCAATCAGACATATTTGCTCACGGCATGACTGGAAGCTAATCGATGCCAACATGTTATTTAGACTAACTTTATGTACATATTGCATCATTATGTCTCATGTGTAGCTATATTTGCATCCAGCCTTTCCCTCCACCCACATTTAATGCCAAACAAACACATACCAATCTACAGATTCAAGTTGCACCAGTGGTCAAAAGAAGTCCCTCGTTTGTTCTGCACACTTTACCGACGATAGCGATGCTACGACAGAGATGGCACAGAGATGTGTGGATATCCTGCGACACTCAAAGCAGATGCATTTCCAACGATAAAGTCAACGAAATCACAAAGGTTAGTTTTGTTGATGTTATTGACTTATGTGCTAATCAGACATATTTGCTCACGGCATGACTGGAAGCTAATCGATGCTAACATGCTACTTAGGCTAGCTGTATGTACATATTGCATCATTATGCCTCATTTGTAGCTATATTTGCATGCAGCCTTTCCCTCCACCCACATTTAATGCCAAACAAACACATAACAATCGACAGATTCAAGTTGCACCACTGGTCAAAAGATGCAAAGGTCCCTCGTTTGTTCTGCACACTTTACCGATGGATAGCGATGCTACGACAAAGACGTGTGGATATCCTGCGACACTCATAGCAGATGCATTTCCAACGATAAAGTCAACGAAATCACAAAGGTGAGTTTTGTTGATGTTGTTGACCTATGTGCTAATCAGAAATATTTGCTCACGGCATGAGTGGAAGCTAATCGATGCTAACATGCTATTTAGGCTACCTGTATGTACATATTGCATCATTATGCCTCATTTGTAGCTGTATTTGCATCCAGCCTTTCCCTCCACCCACATTTAATGTCAAACAAACACATAACAATCGACAGATTCAAGTTGCACCAGTGGTCAAAAGATGCGAAAGTCCCTCGTTTGTTCTGCACACTTTACCGATGATAGCGATGCTACGACAAAGATGTGTGGATATCCTGCGACACTCAAAGCAGATGCATTTCCAACGATAAAGTCAACGAAATCACAAAGGTGAGTTTTGTTGATGTTATTGACTTATGTGCTAATCAGACATATTTGCTCAGGGCATGACTGGAAGCTAATCGATGCTAACATGCTATTTAGGCAAGCTTTATGTACATATTGCATTATTATGCCTCATTTGTAGCTATATTTGCATTCAGCCTTTCCCTCCATCCACGTTTAATGCCAAACAAACACATACCAATCGACGGATTCAAGTTGCACCACTGGTCAAAAGATGCGAAAGTCCCTCGTTTGTTCTGCACACTTTATCGACGATAGCGATGCTACGACAAATATGTGTGGATATCCTGCGACACTCAAAGCAGATGCATTTCCAACGATAAAGTCAACGAAATCACAGAGGTTAGTTTTGTTGATGTTATTGACTTATGTGCCAATCAGACATATTTGCTCACGGCATGACTGGAAGCTAATCGATGCTAACATGCTACTTAGGCTAGCTGTATGTACATATTGCATAATTATGCCTCATTTGTAGCTATATTTGCATGCAGCCTTTCCCTCCACCCACATTTAATGCCAAACAAACACATACCAATCTACAGATTCAAGTTGCACCAGTGGTCAAAAGATGCGAAAGTCCCTCGTTTGTTCTGCACACTTTACCGATGATAGCGATGCTACGACAAAGATGTGTGGATATCCTGCGACACTCAAAGCAGATGCATTTCCAACGATAAAGTCAACCAAATCACAAAGGTGAGTTTTGTTGATGTTATTGACTTATGTGCTAATCAGACATATTTGCTCAGGGCATGACTGGAAGCTAATCGATGCTAACATGCTATTTAGGCAAGCTTTATGTACATATTGCATTATTATGCCTCATTTGTAGCTATATTTGCATTCAGCCTTTCCCTCCACCCACATTTAATGCCAAACAAACACATACCAATCGACGGATTCCAGTTGCACCAGTGGTCAAAAGATGCAAAAGTCCCTCGTTTGTTCTGCACACTTTACCGACGATAGCGATGCTACGACAGAGATGGCAAGAATGTGTGGATATCCCGCGACACTCAATGCAGATGCATTTACAACGATAAAGTCAACGAAATCACAAAGGTGAGTTTTGTTGATGTAATTGACTTATGTGCTAATCAGACATATTTGCTCACGGCATGACTGGAAGCTAATCGATGTTAACATGCTATTTAGGCTAGCTGTATGTACATATTGCATCATTATGCCTCATTTGTAGCTATATTTGCATCCAGCCTTTCCCTCCACCCACATTTAATGCCAAACAAACACATACCAATCGACGGATTCAAGTTGCACCAGTGGTCAAATGATGCGAAAGTCCCTTGTTTGTTCTGCACAGTTTACGGACGATAGCGATGCTACGACAGAGATGGCACAGAGATGTGTGGATATCCTGCGACACTCAAAGCAGATGCATTTCCAACGATAAAGTCAACAAAATCACAAAGGTGAGTTTTGTTGATGTTATTGACTTATGTGCTAATCAGACATATTTGCTCACGCCATGAGTGGAAGCTAATCAATGCTAACATGCTATTTAGGCTAGCTGTATGTACATATTGCATCATTATGCCTCATTTGTAGCTATATTTGCATCCAGCTTTTCCCTCCACCCATATTTAATGCCAAACAAACACATACCAATCGTTGGTTAGAAGGCGATGGCCGAATTCGTCCTTGCTTCCTCCCGTGCCGCTGTCTGTCGTGATATGGCTCGATAGCTTCAGTTTCTTCTTCAATTTCGTTTTCGCTATCTGCCTCCACACTCCAACCATCCGTTTCAATACATGCGTAATCTGTTGAATCGCTTGAGCCGCTAAAATCCGAGTCTGAATCCGAGCTAATGTCGCTATATCTTTCTGTTCTATCCGCAATGTTTGTTTCTGTTGGCTTCACGCAGTGACGTCACAGGAGAATAGACGGGCAGCTATAACGACGGTTAAAACCAGGCACTTTGAAGAAGTTTTTCGGGATATTGCGTGATGGGTAAAATTTTGAGAAAAACTTCGAAAAATAAAATAAGCCATTGGGAACTGATTTTTATTGGTTTTAACCCTTCAGAAATTGTGATAATGTTCCCCTTTAATAATGATATACGTATGAATATAAATAACACAGGGTGCTTTCATTGTGTTTCTCTTCTTTTTACAGAGTGAAGGCCAATTCTAAGGTCTCCTTATTCTGCTAAAAGGAGGGAAAATATTCTCGAGCAAAAGACATGCATGTACAATCTGTATATCATTCTGTCCATCCATTGGCATCCACACGATGTCTTACTTACTCAGGTAGATAAAGTAGGGTGCGATGATGCTGCCTACCCTGCAGGCCATGGAGCAGGCGCCTATGGCCGTGTTCCTCAGTACGGTCGGGTAGATTTCTACAGAGTACGCGTAGACGAGCGCAAACGCCAACGTCAGGGCAAACTTCCCCGCCATCTCCAGAGCGATGGCGAGGGAGATCAGGTCTGCGGTGCAAAGTAAATGCTCAGATGGTGAGGTAAGCCATTTGCATTCATGTCTTCGGTCAACGTTGGGAAGTTCCTACCTGCCGGAATGAGCTGGATGACCAGAAGGAAGAATGCCGCCGCGAAGAGACTGGAGGAGAGGGTCAGCCGCCGGGAGCAGCAGCGGAACATGAGCCAAGACATCACGTAAGCGGGAATCTCCACGACGGCCGACAGGAAACAGTTAAAGTAGGCATCGCCGTGAAGGTTGGACGTGTTGAGGGAGAGAGCGAGGTAAGTGATGGCCACTGTGTTCCTGCGGGACATCAAGGGAAAACTGTAGTAAACTGCGAAAACTGATATCTACCGTATTTTTCGGATTATAAATCGCTCTGGAGTATGCATCGCACCCGACGAAAATGCATAATAAAGAAGGAAAAATATATACGTCGCACTAAGCAGGGGTCACCAACCTTTTTGACACCAAGAGCTACTTCTTGGGTACTGATTAATGCGAAGGGCTACCAGTTTGATACACACTTAAATAAATTGCCAGAAATAGCCAATTTGCTCAATTTACCTTTGATAAATATATATATATATATATATATATCTGTGTTGGCCCTGCGATGAGGTGGCGACTTGTCCAGGGTGTACCCCGCCTTCCGCCCGATTGTAGCTGAGATAGGCGCCAGCGCCCCCTGCGACCCCGAAAGGGAATAAGCGGTAGAAAATGGATGGATGGATATATATACATATATATTATATATATAAAAAGGGTATTTCTGTCTGTCATTCCGTCGTACATTTTTTTTTTTCCTTTTACGGAAGGTTTTTTGTAGAGAATAAATAATGAAAAAAACACTTCATTTAACGGTTTAAAAGAGGAGAAAACAGGAAAAAAATTTAAATAAAATTTTGAAACAGTTTATCTTCAATTAGGAAGAAGAAGAGAAAAACTAGCTAATTCGAATCTTTTTGAAAAAAAAAAAAAAATTATATAACATCATTAGTAATTTTTCCTGATTAAGATTAATTTTAGAATTTTGATGACTTGTTTTAAATAGGTTAAAATCCAATCTGCATTTTGTTAGAATATATAACAAATTGGACCAAGCTATATTTCTAACAAAGACAAATCATTATTTCTTCTAGATTTTCCAGAACAAAAAATGTAAAAGAAATTCAAAAGACTTTGAAATAAGATTTATATTTGATTCTAAAGACTTTCTAGATTTGCCGGAATATTTTTTTTTAATTTTAATCATAATAAGTCTGAAGAAATATTTCACAAATATTCTTCGTCGAAAAAAAAAGAAGCTAAAATGAAGATTTAAATTAAAATCTATTTATTATTCTTTACAATAAAAAAAAAAAAATACTTGAACATTGATTTACATTGTCAGGAAAGAGGAAGGAATTTAAAAGGTAAAAAGGTATATGTGTTTAAAAATCCTAAAATCATTTTTAAGGTTGTATTTTTTTCTCCAACATTGTCTTTCTGAAAGTTATAGGAA